>NC_091679.1:43393429-43696459 GCF_030179915.1 Drosophila takahashii
TGAGATTCTCCTGGGTGATCTCCCTGCCCAGCTCACAGTAGTTGCGATAGTGCTGGTCAAAGTCCGCCAGCCGCACCTGGGCATCCTCGTGCTTCAAAGCACTAGCCACCTGGGTGGGCGGATTGGCCGGCGGAAGACCCAAGCTCTTGAAGGTCTCGTTGCTGGACAGCCGATACGGATTGATATTGAAGCTAGCCTTGGGCAGCGCCTCCGTTCGCATGAAGTGGTGCTGCTCCACGAATCTCTTGCCCTGGCTGGTGAACCCAATCACGATGGGCTGCTCCCGGAGGATCATGAAGACGTGCGAGTCCACGAAGAAGACAAGCTCCCCGCTGGATGGGACCTCCAATGGCATCAGCGCATTGTAGACGTAGTAGAACTGACGCGACTGCACTATGATGAACTTGTTCACTATCAGATCCTTGCTGTCCGTCTTCAAAGTGAAGCCAAAGTAGTGGCTGTCCACGCAGGTCTGGTACGAGAGGGTCAGCCTGGGCGAAGAGCTGTGAAGAAAAGAGAAAAAATTAATATAATACAATATAATACATATAATAGTATAAGTTAGAAATTAAGGGATTTTATAATAAAAGTAGATAACGGATTAATGCTTAAATAATATACGAATACACCGAAAGAAAACATCGATATGAAACGTAGATCGATTTTACATTATTTAAGATAATTTTAAATTGATATGTGGCTAGGTAAATTTGATGTGTGGCCAGGTAAATAGAATAAAATAAGTTTGAGATTACTTTTAGAAATCAAGGGATTTTATAATACAAGTCGATAACGGAGTAATGCTTAAATAATATATGAATACACCCAACAAAAATCTAAATGAAACGTAGATCGATTTAACAGTATTTAAGATCAATTTTAAATTGATATGTGGCCAGGTAAATTTGACCTGGTCGAAAAGGGTATTTCATGTAAAAACGATATGGTTTTTTCAAGACCGGAAACTTACATGGCCATATCGGTTTTACGAGAACATATATTACTTTCAGAAAATATGCCTATTAATAAAGAGATTTTATAATACAAGTAGAAACGGATACGAATATCATTAAACTTATCTTTTCTTAATTTTAACATTCAGCTAATTTAAAGGAGGTTTTACTATAATTAATTACTATAAAATAATGTTATATATTTCCATCGAAACTTACAATTTCTCCATCTTTTCGAGTGACTTGAAATCGGATTCGTCGCCATGGTACTCCACATGCTCCTCATACTTCTCAATTGTATCGAAGTTCACCTGGCAAATATAGCAACCCAGAGAGGTAAGATCGAAATCTTTCACCGGTTTTTGCAATTGCGTCTTTTGGTATTTTAGAAGCGTAGCCGTGGCCTTCGTATCGAGTTTATATTCTGATAAAACAAAGCACTCATGCAGTTAGGAACTCTTTAGAACTTATAGATAGACTACCTTCGATCAAGGGCTTGTTGCCCTCCACAGCAGCTCCAGGAACCAGACCCTGAACAACGGTACCCTTCAAGCGATGCTTTTCATCCATCAAATTGAACTTCTCCTTACGAAAGTCCATCAAGGAGAAGCTCTTGATGCGATAATTATTATTTCCCCGCGGCGTGTTGATCAGAAAGTTGGTCCTATGCAGCAGAGATCCAATCTGTTGAGATCGTGAGAAAAACGAAACATTGCATTTTATTTCAATTGTTATTGCTTACACCCATGCAGTTCAGTTATTGATAGCCTTATTCGCTATATCTGTGTGGCCAACAATCTGCAATGGCGTAATTTGAGTCTACTATATAAAGTCAAGTGCAGGCTACGTGGCCATTGTTTGCATATCAGTAAAAACGGGGAATCACATGATTCGGTCGACATTATTTCACAAGACTTGGGACAGTTTTCTAGTCCCCAAGCTAAATTTTCAACTCTAAATTCTTATACATTTTCAAGATTCAAATTTAACAAGCGGGAAAGAATTTTCTTATAAAATGGAAATTCTAATAGGGAAATATCTAAACATTTAAGAAGGTAATAAAAAAGTATTTTTATCCCTCTTCCCTTGACAGCGAAAAATCCCCTTAAAATATGGAAATATGATCTATGTAGGCATTTATATTACTTTGTTTGTATAATGAAGCATGTTAATTGAATGTACACAAAAATCCACTTGAGCCATACACTTAAATTGTTGTTTATGACCATATTTATCCAATTTCTTCAACTATTTTTTTCGGTCCCTTTGACCAGAATTTCAGACCATAGGATCGGTTTTATTTTTCCTATGCAATCGACTTTTACGCCTAAACAGTAGTTACCCCTAAAGATCTCAATAGTTTGTTCTATATAGTTCTAATGTCAACTATAATAGTACACCTAATATAACTTTTAATTAAAAAATAATTTAAAAATAGCATTTTTATTTATAACCAACGTAACATGACAAGTGCCTGGATTTCTGAACAGATTGCAACAATGTACTTTTTTCCTAATAACCAGTAGTTAATTGCCGGTGTAGAATCCGACCTGTACTCTTAATACGCTGCAATCAGTGATCGCTACCACCTGGGACTCCCCGGAACAAGTATTTACCCTCTGTATAACCATTTGATTTCCCTAAATATTGATTGATTTTCCTAAATAAAAATTTGATTTCCCTAAATAAAGTCTAAGTCTGGTCTATCAGCAAACATTCTAGTAGATTACGTTCATTATAATCGGACTTCCTATTAACTTTGGACAATTGGCGGCTATTTTTAAGGAAGAGAACACGTAGTAAAGCTTCTTGTCCAAGTTGAGTTATTGTATAGAAAGGTTACGCTATAGGGTATACGAATTCGGACCATCACAAGATGGATCTGGTGGGGCAAACCCGCAACTAAGTGACTCATGTGCTTGAGCGGGTTATAGACGCCGTCTATTTAGTCACAACGTCGATCGGATGTGAAGGTGTTTGTGATTTGTGTTGATAATACAGAGCGAATGTTTGGGCTGTCAGAAAACAAAGGAAAGCAATGCAAAATACATTCTTATCGCGGGTGGGCTTGCGAATCGGTAAGCATTCTAGAACTTTGCTGACACTGGGAAATATTTATAATTTGTTTGAACTTATACATATGTATAAAAGAACTTTGCCAAAGTAAAGAATTTTTTATCGTTTTAGGTAAGATAATAAAAACAATATCAAAGTTAATTTACATTTCAAATAGGAATATTGCTTTAATAGCAAAAATACCAATACATACAAATTTTAAAAAATCAAAAGAATTCGTTCTGTATATGATAAAATTGGTAATTGTTAAAGCAAATTAAAATACTTGTACTGAAGTACATACGTTGTAGACACAGTGCGCTCTCGATATAGTAAAAAAATTATTTTTTAGTGCACATTTAAAAAGGCAAAGAACGATTTTCTTTTTAAATAATTAATAAATATTTTACAAATTATAACAGCCGAAATTTGAAAATAGTGAGTGGTAAATATAACGTTCATTATCCCTTTCAGTCTAAAAATGTTGTATCGTAAGTTCCGGGAGTTCTTACATAAGTGTTCACTGTGCATGTGTCTGGACAGAGGAAGTGAAAAGCCTGATAGTGTATTATCAAGTCTGGGGTACTCACATTCCAGGCTCCCTGGATGGAGAGCAGCACTCGCACTTCACTGCTATTGGGCAGGCTGCCCAAATGGGCATCGAACATCTGGCGCATCTTCATCTTGTCCACATACCACTCCGTCTGGGCACTGATCACCTGTTTCAGGGCCATCTCAAGTAGAAAAGTTCCGATGAATTCGCGTTCTGTAGGAGGAAAAATAATCGTTCGGATGTTTTGGTATTGCAAAAATAGGTTCTGTAATATATGTATAACTTACCCCACGGCACCGGCGGCTTTCGTGGCATTCCATTGGCGTAGGTACCGGTACCTGATCCCGTACCTGTACCTGGGGGGACTTTGATACCGTTATTGGCCGGCGGCGTTGCCGGCGGTGTCAACATATCGGGCGGAGTACCGGTGCCATTGTTGTTATTGTTATTGCTTCTTGCACCGGCCGCCTTCTTTTTTTGATTTTTGTTTTTTGTCATTTTGTCCAGAAGTTCGTTTTCTTGGTCTTTTTGTTCTGTATTTTTTGTTGTTTTACTGCACTCACTCACACAAAGGCTAGGATCGATAATCGTTTTGCGAAATGTTTCTATTTCCTAAAGCACGATCGCAATTAAATGTTAGTTATTTGCGAACACAAAGCCCAGACACAGACACACACACACACGGATCTTTATAGACTATATAGATATAGTATAGCGTTAGGAATTGCAGCTGACGAATCGAAGTGCACGGCGCGACGTTCAGTGAACGAATGACGCGAATGATGCGCCAGCGGTTTTTTATATGGAAGTGCAGGGGCTTACGAGGGGGGATTACTGGGAAAAATAGGTACGTACAACAAATTAATTATATTAATAATAATAATTAAAGGGGTTTTTCAAGAACCCTTTTTCACAACTTAAACCCCCCTTCCGCCGTCCCTGTGTTTGCTATCTGGGCTGTGTGCAGCTGAGAGCCCTTTCAAATAACGGGGATCAGTTCACTGGAACTGGAGCTTTAAGCGAAATCCACAAGCCTTCCTTCCAATGCTGGAACTTACATATCACTGCAAATTTTGTTTATTATCTAATGATATTCTTTTTCTGGCCCATCCTAACCTTTTAAATGTTTATTCCTTTGTGTGTGCGTGTGTATTTTTGTATTGGAATTTTAGCGTGTAGCACTTTTTATAAAATCAAACTAAACGAAAACATGAAATTTGACTTGAAATTCGGGGTAAGTCCCGAACTCGGTGTTTGTTTGTGGCACGATCGGGCTTTTCGGTATTTTTTGGGATTTTTCTTGGGATTTAAAATACTAAACGGTAAGATCAGTTGGGGTATTCTACTTTTCTCAACCAGTGGATTTTAAAAAACAATAGTGAACTCAAGATAATTCTAAAATTTACCACCAGAAAGCTCGAATTTCTTATCCTCAGGAATTAAATTAATTTTGTTAAATTTCTCAAACTTTTTTGACCTAACATTCTCTAAACCTTATTTCTTTTTATACAAATTATAATTTATTTCTATTTTAAATTCAAATTGAAAATATGTGACAAAACAAATCTTCTTAAAAATAAAATAAGCTGGATATGGATTAATTATGTTTTTTAAAATATGAGCCTTAAACCTACTTAATCTAAAAATAAACTATTTCTTGGCGAGCTTCAGCTTCTCGGATCCGAAGATCACTCCAGTGTCGCCTAGTTTGCGCTTCATGGCGAACGGATTGACCGAGTTCAGGGGAGTCCTGTGCTCGGGGGTTTTGCCCATGGGAACCTCTGACTCCGATTCGCCGAAAATGTTCTCCTGGGTGTCCAGCGGAGAGGGAGTAATGTCCGGAGTCGAGGGACGAGATGCCGCTGCCTTGAACATATTCGGTGAGTTGGCCAATCTCTTCAAGGTGCCCCTTTTAGCCGAGCTCAGCTCGATGGCCTTGGGCTTGGGACCGCTCTGCGATCCAGAAGTGGGCGTCATGGGCAGGACAATGGTGGCAGCGATGCCGCTGGCGCCCAGCAAAGTCTGCTGCTTGCGGGCCTCCTGGACGGCCTCCAATTGGGGCAGCAACTCGCACAGGCGATCCGAGAGGTGGATGCGCCCGCGTTTGGTGGCGTACTTCACGGCCAGCTGCAGCAGATCAGTGCAGGCAATCGACTCTATCAGCTCCCTGGCCCTCGTCTCGCACTCGCTGCTGCAGGCCAAAGCAAACAGCTTGATGGCCGTCTCCTTCTGCAGCTTCTCGGCGCCCTCCACCTGCATCAGACTCGAGCGCAGCAGGGCATCCTCCAGCTCGGACTTCTCCAGCTCAATGTCGCACAGCGGGATCTGCAGGCGCAGCTCCTGGAGCATCGGGCGGGGATTCGTCATGGGGTAGGAGGTGCCGCGGCACAGGACGGCCTGGACGATCTGCCGACGCTCGGAAACGGCCACCACGAAGAAGTGGTGGGCCACGCTGCTGCTCTGCTTCATGGTGTCGCAGATGGGGAACCAGGCGTTGCTGCTGCGGCGGTAAAGCTGCAGGAGACCCATGTTGTCGGCGAAGCTCGGCGATCCCGTGTCGCTGTAGCCCAGCCAGACGAGTTGTCTGCCTGGCGTCAAGGGAACAGGCAGGTGTTCCTGCCGCAAACTCAGTCCATTTATGTTGACCAGCATGGCGGCGAGGTGCTGCTGCTTTTGGCTGGGCGCCGAGCTGTGGTAAACCACCATTAGGCTGTGCTCGTGCCCAGCAATGGCCACCACTGGTCCCGGAATGCTGAGCACCTCGCGCTGCGTGCCCATCACGCTGAAGATGCGCAGGAAGCTGGAGCTGGTGGCCACGGCCACTAGATGACTGGTGGCCACCAAAGCCTCCACACTCTCGCAGTCCGGCAGGCTGAGCGACCACTCCTTGTTCCCGGCGGCGGCCAGGGCAATCACCACCAGCTTACTCGACTCATTGGAGGCCAGGGCCAAGGCGCCACTGCTCAAGCTAGCCAAATTGTGCTGGCTGTAGTTGCTGATGTGCAGCGCATGGTGGATGCTGGCGTCGTGGAACTCCACGTCGATGGAGCCGTCGCCCGAGGGCTCTAAATGCGCGGTGACAATGCCCACATCGTTCCAGGCCATGTAGCGGTGCTCCAGATCGCTGGGCGTGGCACTCGGCTGGAAGGCCGCCTGCTGCTTGAAGAGCTTGATCTGCGGAGCAGCGGGTGGAGGAGCAGGGGCGGATCGGCTGCTGCTGGCCAGGGATTGGTTGGACGTGTCATCATAGTTCATCACCTTGCGCTTGAGCTGCTCCAGGCTAACACCATCGCCGTCATCCGCTGCGGTATCCAGGTCATCGCCACCCTCGAATTCATAGTCATCACCTAGAAGCTCCGCCTGGTCATCCTCCAGACCCTCGCCGCCGCCAGCCTCGTCGGCATCGCTGAGAAAGACGGTGCCCAGCTGTCCCGTGGCATCGCAGAAGGCCACCTCCTCCTCCCCAGAACGATTCCAGGCCAAACAAGTGATGGCATTGCAGTCATTGGGCGGCGTTTCCACCGCCAAAGCCTTCCTCTTCTTCACATCGAAGATGCTCACCTCGCCCTTGGTTGTTCCTGCCGCCAGGCGTTCTCCATTCGGCGAGAACTGGCAGCAGCTGTAGTTACTGGACACGGAGTCATCACGGAGTTTAAAGGCCACCTCCCAGTTGGCCGTGTTGAGCACCACAATCTCGTTGTCCGCCGCGTAGGCCAGTAGCTCGCCGGTCTGTGGCTCAAAGTGGGGCGTTCCGTAGAGACTGGCGTTCTCGAAGCTGTTCACCTTGGGCAGGCCATCGATGCTCTTCAGCTCCTTGGCCTCCTCAAAGTTCCAGACCTTCAGCTGACCATCGCCGGCGATGGAAACGAGCAGTTTTCGCTCCGCAAACAAATCCAGGGCGAGGATCGGACCCGTGTGCCCCTCCAGAACGGTTTCCTGGCCAGCCGTGTCTCCCTTGAGCACCTTAATGGTGGTATCCTCGCTGCCGGCGGCGGTGTATCCGCCGGAGACCCGGAGGCAGGTAGCCGGAGCCGTGAACCGCATGAGGATGCCATCGCTGTCCATCTCCGGGAAGGTGTAGGCATGCACCGTGTTGCGATCGGTGGAGGCCAGCAGGCGGCTGCCCGTGTGGGCGATGCACATGACGAACTCGCCCAGGCAGCTGGACCGCGGATCGTCGTCGCTGATGCAGGTCCAGTGGCGAATGTCGCCGTCGGTGCCGCAGGTGATGATGAACTCGCCGCGCGGCGTGTAGAGGAGACCCGTGTAGCCATTGGTGTGCGCGTAGCGCAGGGCACTGCGCGAGAAGCTCATTATTAGGTTTTAAATGTTACAATTAAAGTAAATTATTCGCGCTGATCTCCGCCACTTTTGGCGCCAAAAGAAAACACTTCCGAATAGTGTTGGATAACGACTTTATGAGGATGTTTTGGAGTCGCTCGCTTACAACACTGTTCAATCAGCTGTTTTACAAATACCCTACCCTTTCTCTCAGGGCATTTCCGTTTCGACATCCATTTTGTCACATTTAGTAATATATTTATTTGTTGTATTTAAAAGTATGTATATTTACCTAAATAAATACAACTTTATTTACGTATTTTATTTTATTGTCAAAATAATGCAATTGGAAACTAAAATATGCAACTAAATATTAGTTTTAATGCTAAAATTTAACAATAATATTTAAGGTAAGCTTTAACCCCTTTTTTTATTATCTCTTAATTTAAACGTAATAACCTTAAAATAAAATAGTTCATATAAAAATTGTAAGGTATACGCAATTCGACTTGAGTATCTAAATAACACAATATTTCCATTTTGTCATAGCCGGTTGCTTATTACAGCATTGCTTTAATTCAATCCCGGATAATGTTAAGAAAACTGACTAAACTATCGACCTTAAAGGTCAGATGTGAGCTGCGTTCCCTCTCCTCGCTCAGCCAAAGTCCACAGAACATATTCGACCGGAATGCCAAGAGATTGCAAAAGGAACGAGCCGCCCTCAGGTGAAATTTAAACCCAAAGTAGCACCAAACCCAGCTAAACCCTAAAATCCTCCCACAGCGAAGATGTAGGCCTATACGATTACCTCAAGGAGGAGGTGGGCTTCCGCCTGGCGGACAGGGTGTTCGACATCAAGCGGGAATTCAAGGCAGCGGCGGACATTGGCTGCAGTCGCGGGTATCTCTCCCGGCACATCCTGGCGGAGAGCGTGGAGCAGCTCACTCTAACAGACACCAGTGCCACGATGCTGGAGCAGGCGCAGGGCACTCCAGGTCTCAAGATGCTGAAGCTAGTCAAGGATGAGGAGCAACTGGATGTGGGTAATTAGATCCCTTACCCCAGAGAATCCATTATAAACCAAACTTCCCTTCAGTTTGAGGAGAACTCCCTGGATCTGGTCATCTCCAGCCTGAGCCTGCACTGGGTGAACGATCTGCCCGGCTGCTTTGCCCGGATCAAGCGCAGCCTGAAGCCGGATGGCGTCTTCATAGCCTCCATGTTCGGCGGCGACACCCTCTACGAGCTGCGCTCCTCGCTCCAACTGGCCGAGCTGGAGAGGAAGGGCGGCATTTCCCCGCACATCTCGCCCTTTACCCAGATCCGCGACATTGGCTCCCTGCTGAATCGCGCTGGATTCACTATGCTCACGATCGACACCGATGAACTGGTCATCGGATATCCCAGCATGTTCGAGCTGATGTGGGATCTCAAGGGAATGGCCGAGAACAATGCGGCCTTCAATCGGCCGGCGCATCTCAGTCGGGAGACGATGCTGGCCGCCAGTGCCATCTACCAGGAGCTGTATGCCAAGCCCAACGAGCAGGGAGTGCCGGCCACCTTCCAAATCATCTACTTTGTGGGCTGGAAGCCGGGGCCCAACCAACCGCAGCCCCTGGAACGCGGAACCGGAGAGGTTTCGCTCAAGGATCTGGGCTCCATTATCGAAAAGGGCGGCAAACTGGAGACCAAGGCGGGCGATTAGCTTCAGTTGACAGTTTTATTTCGGAAACTCGCTTGAACATAATTTAATAACTTAAATAAACATAATTCCTTCTTTGCTGAGAAACTTAAACTAGTGATTCATGTGTAAAGGTTAGTCATGAAATTATAAATACTCAATTCATTTGTCAGTTTGTTCTGGCTATGCTGGTTTAACTATACATATATCATATATCTAGCGTAATCATTCGATTCTTCTTAATATTTGGTTGCCTTTCGCCTTTACATTCGTTTGCATTCCATGGACGTAACTTTTTAACGTTGCTTTGTATTTTGCTCGGTACGTATATACAAGTACAATTTACAACAATTTCTATAATATATGTGTTGAGTTGAATTCAATATGCAATTAATTAATAACCGCTTTTCAGTTGTATTAGATACGATTTGCTCTTGCTTAAATATTGTTCCATTAGCATTTGTGTATGTAATTCTCGATTGCTTGCTTTATCAATTGTTTAACTCGTAACTGTTGTAAATTTAATTTGGCGCATCTAGTCCCAGCAACGGGCTTCACTCCAACTACCAACTCCCAAGGCCCCAGGCTTCCCGCGGCTTATGTACAAAGTGTGTGACCTCAGACTCCCGAAGGAGCTGGAGGTTGGCTAATGCTGCTCCCGGAGGAAGTCCCAGTTTCAGCGGTGGCAGGGCTAGAAGACTTAAGGCTAGGCAAAGGCAGACGGCGGCGAGCACCGGGAACTAGGTGATCCCACTCCGATTGGCCGCCGCCTTTTGCTTTGCTAGTCACCCCAGCGCCAAAGGAGATCTCGGCGGCACGGGCGGCGGTGTGGGCGTGGCCCTGGGCGAGGATGTGGGGCTCACGCCCGAGGCTCCGGCCACTGCCAGTTGTCCCGTGGAGCTGGTGGCTGTGAGTGTGGTGAGTGTGTTGTGGCGACTCTCTGCAGCTGCCTGCGACGAGGAGGAGGACGCAGGCGGCAGCTGACGTCAGGTGCCCAGAAGCATCTCGCGCTGCGGAGTGTTCTGCAGCATGTTGGCGGTCCTCAGGTGAATACTGCAAGGGAATGGAAAAGAAATAATTAACAGTCTAAATTATGTATGTATTATGTCTATTTGAACGGCTTGTAAACGATGCAGCAGCCGACTTGACAGCCGCTTCATCGTATACAATTTGTATTTTGCAAAGTATGAATCATTATTTTGACTAAAACATAAAAAGAGTATTAGTCAAAATATTAAAAAAAATTCTATCAATTGGAACGGCTTTTGTAAACGATGCAGCAGCCTCCTCATCGTTTACAGCTTAAATTTTGCAATATTATGATTTTAACTGAAACATAAAAAAGTAACAATCAAAATTATGTATAAATTATATTCATTTTTTAAAGGCTTGTAAACGATGCAGTAGTAAACGATGCAGTACTTTAAACATTATTTTAACTGAAACTTGAATTGACTAACAGTCAAAATTCTGTAAACGGTGCAGCAGCCGAATTGGCATCCGCTTCATCGTTTACAGCTTGTATTTTGCAATATTTAAATCATTATTTTAAGTAAAATATGAAAAAAGTAATAGTCAAAAAAATGTTTAAAGTCTATACGTTTTATAAAGGCTTGTAAACGATGCAGCAGTCGACTTGTCAGCCGCTTCATCGTTTACAGCTTGTATTTTGGAATATATTCAACTCATTATTTGGACTGCAACTTAAAACGATGCAGTATCCCACTTTACAGCATCTGCATCGTTTACGTCTTGTTTGTTTTAATATATATAATTATTTTAACTGAATCTGACTGCTTTATATAAATAAATAAATGAACTGACTGCAAACTACTCACTTATTGTCCTCCAGCGACATGGTCTCCGACGAGCCGTGCGAGGCAACTGAGGTACCTGCAAGCGAACTTCGTATTGAGTGCGAGTCCTCGGGAACAGTAAGCGTAACTAATAAATTGCGTTTATGGGTTAACGTTTTCGAGTTTTTTTTCGTATTTTTTCGATTTCGGTTTGACCAATAATCCCAGTTCGTCGTGTTGCCAATGCGTTGGAAAGAAGTTTGGTTTTTGGAAAATTGCATTTAGTTTTCGGTTGTGGTTGTGATTGTGGCAATGTGAAATTTTGGTTAGCGGTGTTAGTGTTGTTTGGTTGTTTGTGAGGTGCAAATCGAGTCGAATCGAATGGAATACTTCGGATAAATACTGGAAACCTGAAACGGCTCTATAAGGCTGACTGGGGAATTAACCATGCTGCGAGTGTTTGGTTTCTTTCAGTACAAAATCATATTTATTTGTGTGGTACGCTTCGCTATATGTATAATCATATAATTATTGGCTAATCAGATTACAACTACCATTTCAATTTGGCTTTGACATAAACTAAAGTTGAGTTCTTTCGCAACGAAAACATATAAAGTAAATGCAAGAACAAGGCTTAAAGTACGTAATAAGTAGAGTAATTAGTAGTGGGCGTGTAAAGAAGTGTGGCAAAGTAGTAAGGCGGATAACAATAAATATTAATCGTTGTACGTAGTTTCAAACGGAATCGTTGGAGTCTTAGGAGTTATCAGTTTTTGGAATATTAAGTTGAGACTCTCGGTTGGGTAATATCGGAGAGAGGGCGATAAGGAGTGTGGGAAGAACACTAAATACAAACATCGATGAATGCAGCTATTGTCGCTTCGACAGTACAAAAATTAAAGCTAAGTACGTTTTGGGGATATAACTAGCGAATGTTCGGGGTTCAAGGAAAATAGTAAGGAGGCAAAACATTAACTACATAAAGAAAGATTACGCATTACGAATCAACTAAAATTAGAGGCGCGTGTTCTCCACGCTCAGCGCATCATCGTCGTCGTCGTCATTCGCAGCTCCACTTCCATTTCCGTTTCCGTTCTGCATGATATATGATGATACCACCTGGCTGCTCGGGGTCTTCGGGTGCGGATGCGGTTGCAGGGGAAGCTGCTGTCGCTGGAGCACCTCCAGTGCCTGATCCAGATCCAGCCTATTGCGACTGTCGCTATCGCTGCTGAAGCTGTGCCGCATGTGCTGCAGCTGCAGCCCATTACGATGCACTGGCAGGTAGCTGAGATTGTGGATGCTCTGGCTGCGGGCCGGGTCTTGGCCACTGTCCACTGTGGTCACTACAAATCCGTTGCTGTACAGCGAGTAGCTACTGTTCGCCGGCGAGGTGGCTAAGCTAGTGATACTCTCAAACGTTTTCATTGAGTATCCGTCACCTAGGAACAGAATTACAGAAGCGATTGCGGATTAGGTCAAGTCTTTCGGTTCATTTCAGGCATCTCCGATTGTAGTAGAAGCGGTGGTGGTGATCGAAAACGGATTTATATGTACACGCAGCGGACAATGTTAGACAAATGGTTACAGAAATGGATCAACCGATTACATGAACGTCGAGGGGCGTATTTAATAAGCATGAACTGGTTTTGTGGTTGCCCCTTGGTTATTCTCCCTTAGAAGCTAATTACATATACAGTTAGTGCCCATTACAGGTAAGGGGTATCTCCTATTCCAGCCAGAAACCATCACTTTACACAGATCAGAATGCCCATCAAAAAAGGCAACAGGTCAATATTAGCATATTATTCAATTAGTTTAATGCTTCGGCCGGCGAGATGATGACGCACTTCGGCTGGACAGCCAACGATGACCCGCTGAAAGTGGCTACGATCTTAAAACTCAAAAGGGAAGACTATACATCGCTAGGCAAATATACAACACATCGTTTTCATACTCTAAGACTAAACAATACTTTGTACATGGGATCTAGTTTCGTGTTTCTGTTTACACATAAATGATATATACAATTTGTGATAAACTTGCACCACACAATACAAAATAAGGGGGAATTTTCGATTAAAATTGCAGATTATAGTTACAGTCAGGTGGTAAGTGGGTTGTTTCAAAGCAAGCATTAGTATTAGTAGATAAGAACAGTGTAAGAACAGTGTGTGTTGCTCAGGACTCACCAGTGGCGCACTCGGAAGTCTCGTAGGAGACCGTGGATTGAACCTCAATCGCGTTTTGTTCTTGTCTGCAAGACAAATAGTTGTTATCTAAAGTAGTTTCCATTATCTTCCTAATCTCTAACCTTGATATCACATCTGTTATGACTTGCTTCTCCGCGTCCGTGTAATCGTTGCGTCTGCGACCGATCTTCTTCTCCATGTCGGCCTCCACAAAGTCGCCCAGCTTGCGGCTGGGGAACTCGTTCGACTTGGCTGGCGGTGGGACGTCCAGTTTCAGGTCCTTCAGCTTCTTCATCACGCGCTCCAAGGCCTGAATGGCGTCGTCGTCGCTGTAGCCAAAGTTCTTGTGCAGCCGCACCTGCAGATACTCGATGATGGCGTCCATGTCCTTGAGGCGCAGCAGGTCGTCCTTGTGGAGGTACAGAATGGTGATGGCCATGGACAGGATGACGCGATCGCCGTCCAGCATGAAAATGTCCCACACGCGCAGGCTCAAACTGAAGGGGACCTGAAAAATAGCACTTTTTAAGTATTTTGGCTGATAAATCTTCTACATTTTACTGACCCTCTCCACGAAGACGACGAAGAACCACTTGATGGCGTACAGCAGGGCGTCCACGTTGTGTTTGGTAAAGTGCTTGTGTAGCTTGCGCATTATTTTCGACATGATGCGGTCATGGTGGTCAATGAATCGCGTCAGCTTGGGAAAGCCCTCGATGAACAGCCCGTGCATGCCGTATTTTTGGTCTGTGATCAGGCTGTTCAGCGCCCAGAAGGTCTCCTCCTCGTGCAGGTAGAGCAGCAGCACGCCGGCCACGCAGGCCATGCCCTGGCAGTAGCCCAGCTCCGAGTTGTAGATGCTGTAGGCGTTGAGCACGTTGAACAGCGAGCACTGCTTCACGCTGTAGCGCTCGCGGAAGGCGATGTTGTCGCGGAACTGGCGATTCACGTCCGCATCGATCTGCCGCGTCTCCGTGGAGTACTTCCTGGCCAGCTGGAGCATGCGGGCATAGACGCCAGGGTTCTTCTCCATCGACTGGTGGATATTGAGCAGGTTCATCCAGACCTCCGCCTTCACGCGGTCCGGCACGCCCTTGTAGATGCGCTTGTGCAGCTTGTCCGGGGGCGGCGGCCACTGCTTCAGCATCTTCACCCACTTTCTGACGCGCTCAACCTCGACGTTGTTGCGGTGCGTCTCCTGGGCGTCGCGCGTCGTGGGCAGGCGCTCGTCGTGCAGGAAGCCATATCTGTAAGGGAATAGGAGGGATTAGATTTGGTACGGGTGATTTATAGTCATCTGTTTGGGTGAAATCTTTTTTTTAAAATACTTTTCTCCGCCCAAATTTGATGGGTTACAAATTTTTAACAAAAAACCGAAATTAGGTTGGGTTTAGAACTAATTTTGAATTACAGTAAAAAAAATTGTAGCACATCAAATAAGGCTGGAAATGGGATTTCATAGATTTATAGTCATTTTACTAAGTGAAATCGTTTTTATTTAAATACTTTTTTCCAGCTACATTTGATGGGTTACAAATTTTTAACAAAAAACCGAAATTAAGTTGAATTTAGAACTAATTTTGAATTTAAGTAAAAAAATTATAGCCCATCAAATGTGGCTGGAAATAGGATTACAAATTTTTTACAAAAAACCGAAATTAAGTTGGGTTTGGAACTAATTTTGATTTTATGTAAAACAATTTTAGCACATCAATTAAGGCTGGAAATGGGATTTTAAAAAATAATTATTTCACCTAAAATTAGGTAGTCACTCACCTGTCTGTTTTCATGTAGACCTCGAAGGAGGGATTCTCCCAGGAGTCGACCACATTGCTGGGATCGAGGCCCAGTTCGTAGCGCCGGAAGATGTCCTCGCGCTCGTCCTCGGCCCGCTTGACCAGCGCCTCCTGCTGCTCGCCGTCCGTCATTTGGCGGCGGATGTGGATTCGGCTAGGATGGGTGGCCCGATCCGGAGGAGCAAGTGGCCAGAGCGGGATTCTCCGTGCTCTCAGTTGGGGAGCGGCTGCTACTCAGAGGGCGATAGCGCGAAACTTTGATAAAAGCGAGGAACGAGAATAACAAACAAAGCATTAACATGCTATAACTACGAATGACGCATGTCTATTATTTAAATGCAGTTGAATCTGTGTCTTTTTTTTTTGGATTAGCGTGGCATAAATGACGTGATGTTTGGGATTTACTTAAAATTCAATGCATTTAAGCCAGCTAACAAAACCTGTCACCATAAACGCCCCCTGATCTGGATCTCAATCTGAATCTGCGGTTGAATGTGAGTGGGCAAGCCACATACATATATTTAGAGATATTTCAGTTTTGTCGCCTATTTCGATGCGGAATGTGTGCAATCTTTATGTTTTATCGTTCACACACTTCCTGTTTTCGCTGCGATTTGTTGTATTTTGTCAACACAGACGAACGCACACACACACACACGCACACGGGCAGGCGAGAGAGTGTTCTGGCTTTCACTCGCCCCGCTCTCTCCGCTCCCTGCGTTTAGCCACGCCGTCTAATGTTTGTTTACCATTTAATTTAGTACTGCCAATTCTTATTATCCACGCCGATCGGTTGTGTTTGCTAGCTAGTTTTTACTATTTTATTTCGGCTGCATGTTTCCGATACATTTGGTGGCGAATGTGTGTGAGTAACGTCAGGGTTGCCAGATGAACATTTTGCTTTGCCCCTAAAAAATCTCCAACAGTCGATATTTCTCCCTAAAAAATCCAGTTTTCCTCCTAAATTCAAAAAATTAGTTCATTTCGAACATGTATAAGAAAGTAGTAATATATAGATCGGGGGTCTCACAGAAATCTCTTCCAACCAAAATTCCGTCGAAAAGCAAATCTCGGTGTCACAGAAACCATTTGAAAATGAAGTACACACAGTACACAACCAACTGAATAGTAGGCCTTGAAGCAAAGGGTAAAAGGGTATTTTAACGTTTTTTCCAAACACTTGCGAAGAAAACCTATAAAAATTTCACAAATTTCTGGGAACACTGAGTAACGTAACACGGAACCAGGGATGGCACAAGAAACAGTTACAATTTGGTAGGTGTCTTTGGTAATATCGGTGGGTGTCCTGGCTATGGAGGTGGGGGAAATATCGATGGTAGGAAATCGCTAGGGCTATCGATGTTTCCATCGACTTTCAGCCACCTCTAGCCTCAACCCAAAACAAAAAAAAAACAGCGCGAGTCGGACGCGGTTTTTGTCGTCGAGCGCGGTTTCTTTGTTTTAGCCGGAAAAAATCTCGTAAAAAATACACTCTAACTAAAAACTGAAAGTGCAAACCAAGTGAACTTGAGATACAAGTTGAAACACAAAAATACAAATACATAAAAGTGGGAAAAACAAAACAAACGAATTTGTGAGCGGCGTTTTTTATTTTTGTGTTTGATTTTTCCGGCTCCGATGCCAAACTGAGAAAACAGTGAATGATTTTCAACAGTGTAGTGTGAGATAAAAGTAAGCAAATAATAATTATTATTTTTAACATCAAAATGCAACCCTCAACAGCGTCCTTTGCATAGGTGTGCGCCTATATACATGTGTGTGCGTCCGTGTGTTTGCGTGTGATTGTGTTGCAAGGGAAAATTGCCGCCTGTAAATTGTTTATGTTTAATTGGAGACGAAAAGAGAGTCTGTAAATTGCAGCACTAGCACTTACCGTTAGGGCGAGAGTAAACACATTCAACATGTTGCAGTCACTAAAAAAACAAACTAAAACAAAAGCAAAGCGGATCGGATCTCTCTTTCTGGCGCTCTCTCTCTCTCTTTGAGTTTTGTGAGCGTTCCCGAGTGTTTTTGCCGTGTTTTGTTTTGATTTTCTTTTCACGCAGAGCAAACTCAACGAGAGAGAGGGAGAGCGGGAGAGAAGAGCGTGTTGTTGTTGCATTTGACCATCTAATAAATTGTGCCGTTCTTGTTGTTGTTGCAGTTGGATTAAAAGTCAAAGCATTTATCAGTGCTAAATAGAAATAAAACGCAAATAAAAGCCAATCAAAGGAAATCAAAATCAAATTGGATTATCACCACCACAGCTTCTGGGTAAGTAATTTTACACTCTTATCGCCAAATTAAAAGCGATTCATTTGTGTGTGGGTGGTTTTTGCAAACCAGTTTTATTTCGGGTTTTATTTTTTTCTCGGCTTTTGATAAGACCTTGAAGCGCTTTTCGTGTAGAACTTCGTTTGATTGATGTTTTTTATGCTCGAAGCCCCGAAGCTTGGCTTTTAAAAATAGATCAAGACCAGTTTTTCGAGGCTTTGAAATTGCCAAATAATTTCCTAAGCCTAAACTGCAGTTTGTTGTTGTTGTTATTCTTGCTTTTGCCTGCATCGCCTAGAAAATGATGGATGTACAATGGCGCTATCTCGCTCTCGCCACGCCTGCCTTCCCTCTCGTGGTTTTTAGGCCGTCTCTTTTGTCTTTTCATTTATTTGCCTTTGTCTTTGGCCCGATGACTTTGTTTTTGTTTTTGCCCTGTCTTTGGTGTCTCTCACTGCCTCTCATTTTCATCGACGATCCTTTGATTTGATTTGATCCTTGTAGGTAGAAGAAGCAGAGTAGTGGGAGAGAGAGAGTTATTCTGCTGATTTCAATCCGCAAGATTTTCGAATCTTCAGCTTTAAAACCAATTCGATAAATACGTTGTCTTAGAATTTCACGAGCGCAAGTAATAAAAATAACTTGAATTATAATTTGTAATTATGGAGAAAAGATTTTAATCAATACAAAATACCGTTGAGAAGAGTTTTATTTTAAAAATATATTTATTTCCATTAATCTTTAAATTTTGTACTGGCGTTAATGTTCATATTTTGAGTAATTCCTCGATTGAAGTAAACATACAAAAAAATGTCCTTAGAATTATTTAAATAACATTTCCTCTTCTTTTTAATGCTTATTTTGTTATTCTGCAAAAATTAGAGGTAAATAGAATACTTAATCTCGATAGCCCTGAAAAATAATCTTAAATATTAACTAAAAAATTTTGCGTATTTTTTCGTCAATTTCATATGAAGAAAGTTCGAATACCTTTCAAGGTTTTTACTCTCGAAATGTTCCCTCACCAATATAAGCTGCATTCCATTGGAATACCGATGAAGGGCATGCATTTAGGCACCATACCTGGCATACTCGACATTTTAAATACTTTTCTTCACTTGATAAACATTATTATTTGTCCGGGCTGTTAAATGACTTTTTTTCTCTTATATGTACCCTCTGTTCTCCGCCGTTTGTTGTGCCCCCGTCTTCGCATATGTACGTCTTCGAGTGGTCTAACATGTAATGTATGCCTCGCCTTTGGTTTCTTGCTCGTTTGAGACACCGGAAGTTGTTGCTAGGCTGAAAAAGTTGTGTGTTTTTCAGTTCCAGCGGTGTCTCCATCTCCATCTGTATCTTTATCTCTCTCTGGAGCCGTATATCCATCTCTATCGGCGGGCAAGTGGCGCGTGTGAATGACCCAATTAAGCTGAAGATAACCCGGCCTAAGCTTCGACTTCGTAGGTGGCTTAAAACAACTCGGATGGCCAAGAAGCAGAAGAAGCGGCCCCAGAACCTGCCAGACGAACATGGCTCAGAAAAAGAAAAAGACAACAAAAAAGAGTTCACATCGAATATATCGAATGCGAAGTTTGAACTGTAAACAGGTTTGCTTGGCCTCACCTCGCTTCGTCTGCTGCAGTTGGCTGCTACAGGTGAAATTCCGTAACGCGAACTGGCTAAAAGGTATTTGATTAGGATATTGGATGTACTTATCTGTATTATTCGGGGGTCTCGAACTGTTTCTAACTATCTTACTACTATCTTATGTAACGGAAAATCTCACAAATAATCCAATATTCTGAGCTGAAATATAAACTTATTATACTTTTGTTTTTAATTTAAAATAAATGAATTAAAAATATTTTAATATTAATAAATAAATATACTAAACATTTTGATCAAATTAAAACTTTTAACTTAAATTCAAACTTTTATACATGATCTTTTGATCTATTATTCCATTTTTACTATATAGTCAAATATATAGGCAAAATAGTCTAGTATGCAATGAAAGTTTTGATTTAATAGTATTTAATATTATCTAATATATGTAGGATCCCAAATTATAACAGAGAATTTGTTTCCCTTAAGCACCTTCCACTGTATTGGGTTTTGTGAGTTGCTTTATTTTGTCAGGCCAAACTCCTTTTCAGCATTTTTGTATTAAATATTTCGCACCATGTTCTGCATTTATTCGGATACGAAAGATCTCCCGAGGCTCGAGGCTCCAGTCTCCGGTCTCCAACTCCACTTCGATCGCCATCTCTTTCGCACTCCGCTGTTGCCGTCCTTTTCTCTGGCATATTTTGTCGTTGAGTCAGTTGGGGTCAATGCTGCTGCTGCTGCTGCTGCTCAACTTAACTCTTTGCTCACTCAACTCACTTTGCTCGGTAGCCTGGCCAAAACAGGTTTCCCGCCTTGGCTGAGCTTTTGTTGTACGCTTTTTCGGGTTTTTCTCCTCCTGTGCAGCGTAGCGGCCTCACCCACAGTCTGCTTTTTGGTTTTTTGTTTTGTTTTTCGGGGTCCCAATACCAATATATATACTATCTGGATTCCCAACCCCCGAGAGAGACATCATCCCTGCCGCTTGGCCAACAAAACAGCCCTCGAAAGCGGGCGAAATGGCAGTGGCAACCTGAGACACTGGGAATGTGCGAGTGCAGATGGAACTTGGGAATCGCAATGGGACTTTTTTGGGGGGGAAAGAGGGGATAGGTTATCCCGAAGGTGGATGCCCCATTCCAGGTGTTCGGTCGCTGCATTGTAACAGGCGCTCAGCTGCATTCAGCAGCAACAATGGTCGCATGTTGCAAGTTGCTGCACCACCAACACAACAACGAATCTTTCGCGAAAGGCGGAGACGCAGACAGACGATTTCTGCACCGGTTTTCCAGCCATTTTCCCCCATTCGAATTGCCCATCGGCCGTCGCCGTGCTTTCTTCCTTATCGCCTGTTTCGCTGCTGCCGCAACTTGCTGCTGTTGCCGCTGTACATGTTGCTGCTGTGCATGTTGCCGCTGTTGCTTCTACTGCTCTGCGGATGTTGCTGCTGTTGCGGCAGCAGCTGCACTTGCTGGCGGCTCCAAAGATGCGGATATCAGTTTACCTAAACATTTCGGACTTATAATACTGAAAGTTTTATTTGGAAAGTGATAACCGGGGAAATACGATTCTTATTAAAAACATTATTGTTTTTATTTCCTTTTAAAGTTAGTAACAAGACCAAATTAAACAGTTTGTATAAGACCTGTAGGTGCTTTAAAATATTTTGATTAATTTTTAAAACGGATATGTGATATTTTGCATATTTGATACAGATTCATATTACTGAAAGTATTAATTTAAAGTATTATTTCAATTTAAATATTTATCATATAAACCTTGGTTTTTTTTTGTAATCTTCGTAGCAATCAAATCTAAATTTAATATGATTAAAATATTGTTAAAAATAAAATTCTAAAATATATGTCTTGTTTATATTAATACTTTAAATTAAATGTTTGGAAAATTTGAAATTAAATACATCCATAAAATAAATGAAAATAAAATTTTATAATAATTTTCAGAATTTATATAAATAAACTTCGCATCTAGAATCATGCATTGTTACATTTTAGAACCTATTGAAATGATTGCTGGGACTTCAAAATCCTCAGATACATTTGAAACAAATAATCTGAGAGGCTTTGGAACATAAAGCAGCGCACCCATTTAAAAACCAATCGCAACCAGTGCGATCAGCCAGACTCCAGTGAGTTTGCTTTTGCCTTAATCAGCAGAAAATCGTATGCGAAATGTACACGATACAGATGATGTGCCCATGTACATTGTGCACATATAGCTCACTCTATGTTTATGTAGAGACTCTACGGTCTACAGTCTACAGTCTACCGTCTACAGTCTACAGCTGTGCGGAGTCTAGAGTCTAGACCACATAAGCGCGTATCGTATCAATGGCGACGAAATGTGTACATCGCACATGAACGAACGGTGCCGCGTATGTACAGTTTAAGAGAGCGAGGCAATACGAAATATAAACAAATAATTAACTGACATATCCGTATGCTTATCGCGCAACAAACCGCAGCAGCAGCAGCACCAGAAGCACAGATACAGATGCAGATACATCGGATACAGATACATCGGATACAGATACAGATACAGGCACACTTTCGGGGCGAGAGCGACTGTGAAATTTGTATCTGACAAAATGCCATAATGAACGTGCTGAGTGGCGTCGCGGAACCAGATACTCATACTCGTACTCGTACGTCCGAAAAACCCGAGAGATACTCGGATACTTCGTACTCGTACTTGCTCGACGTTTTGCGGCAGCAACAACAAGAACAGAATGTATCTACAACATCAAACGTGCGTTGCCTTTCTGTCGTTCGAGTAGAACAAATTCATTTGAGACTCTTTGCGCTTATTTCGGGTTAATATAAATCAGTTTTTCAGTGATGATTCGAAAATCTGCTGGCACGCTTACACATCTGTCAGATACTCTGCTCTGCCTAAGATACTTTCTGGCCCGTTAGTTGGGCAATCGTCTGAATCGGGGCCAAAAAAGGAAAAAATAAAAGAAAGGGTGGCTGTGGGGTGGTTGGATTAGGTCCACCCCAACCCATCTCATTACCTTTATTAGTTTGCCTTTGTAGTTGGCCCTAACATGCTAATTGGTTAAACCGCTGTTTTGGCCGGCCTGTTTGTCGTCGTCGCCTTAAGTTGGCCAAGTCGACTGCATTTATAATTAGATCCCAGCCACAGCCGCAGCCAAAGCAGAAATCGAACGAAAGCAGTTGGCTGTTAACCTGTTAACTTGGCTCGCTGCTTTTTCTATTCCTGCTGTTTTTCCATTGTTGGTCCAGTGGGACGCGTGGGAATTATTTGTTGTAAATACACTACTTTTAGTGAGTTGTATGAAACTATAAAAACAAATTAAAATGTGTAAATTCAATTAATTTAATAAAGTTAAAAAAAATATTTATTATTTTTTTTTTTTTTCTTTATCTTAAACAAATCTAATGTAAAGATAAAAGAATATTTCGCAGCATTTTTAATGTAAAAGTATTAAAAATTGCTAAACTTTTTCTATTTTTCTATTACAATATTGTCCTTAAAATAAAAATTAATTGTTAGTCTTCTTAATTACTTACACTTATCCTTAACGATTATCAACAATATCAAATAAATTTCTCTTAGTGCACTTTAATCTGAGAGCAATCACGAGTCGCCCATCACAATTGCCTTCCTTTGTTTTATAAGAAAAATCAGAGGCAGTGATTATCGGATTTTTATATAAAATTTATTTAAATTTTTGTGTCCAAACATATTCTCTTTCTGCTTCTCGCTTCGCCTCGACATCGAGACATCGAATTTCCTGCACATATGGACCGTATAAATATATAGCTATATGTGTACCAAATGTCTGTATAGTATATAAATAAACATTTTTATAGATTTCGAATTGGCTTTGGCAAATAAACTGGTTTAAAACATCTGGCAACAATTGTAGATCCATAAAATGCCGAGATACTTTCGATTGTGTGACGGTGGGAGCGGTGGAATAAAAAGCAAAAAAAAAACAAGTGAGCCAACGGAGAATAGAGTGAACTTTGAGATTCCTTATATTCATTCATTAAGTTAAGTTGGCGCAGCCATAATTATTAACCCCTTCGCAATCTCCGTTTGGCTTAGCTAGGTCTCCCTGTGGCTGAATTAGACTTTCACTTTTTCCGTGCTTTTGTTTTTAAAGAAACAATTTTGTGTGTTGCCTTCTTATTGTTTGTTGTTTGTGCTCCGCCGCTTCTCTGATATCGAAATTACGTAAAGATGAATGGCCGCCCATTGTCTGGCCCACGGAATTTCGAGTGCGGGAGGCAGAGAGGTCGTTGATCGTTGATCGGGGAGATATGGCGGGGTGATCTGGTATATCTGCCGGGGATCTGTCGCAACTAACGCAAACTGGTAGTCGTCATCTTGATGAATATGCAATGCGAGCGGTTCAGGTAATGAGATCCGTCTTCGATCTTCCAGTAGGAGGAATCAAGACCCCATTTTAGGGGTCGTACGATCCGCTTCGGGAGAACCGAACAGGGAACCAACCGATAAGGGAATATTCTATATGCGCATGTATAAACAATCCAGTATTAAAATCTATTTATGTAGTGGCACACTTATACGGCGATTGTCTATAAGTACAATTTTATGGGTACATACGATTTGGGGAGATTTTGTAAAATCGTTTCACGTTTGTAAATTTATTTCACTGTAAAATAGGATCGTTCTTGGAATGTTAAGGGCTATAATAATTGCTTAAACGTATCATATCATATCATTGCATTTACTTTTAATTGAAATCAATAAAAATAATAATAATTAAAGAATAACTACATACTTGATACTTAAAGTTACTTCTGTTGCCGAATAAATAACTATATTATTTACCCAGTCCCTTGGATTGGATCCCTTGGATCATGCAAAGCATTATTTGACTAGCTATGAAAATCACTGCTTTTTGGTAACTAAAGCAAGTCAGGAGTCTTGGCGAAACAAAAGCAGGGTTCAGATTCAGAACTCCCTGCCGAATGTCACATTCGATTAATGTTTGATGATTGCCTTCCGATAGCGTTTCAATTGATGTCAGTTGTCAACATAATTAATTGCGTGTACACCTTTGCAAACACACGCACATATGGCTCGAAATAGAGGTGAGAAAGAGACACGATTGACAGTGGCAAACTGCAGAGGAAATATGAACACTGAGAGAAAATGTAAACACTTTTTGAAACCAAAATAATTTAAATTGTGATTTTAATTAAACTTAAATAAATTATCCAAATAGGGTTACTTATTACTTCTCTCTGAAAAACCTGGTAAATATATAAATTAATAAAATATAAATAATAAATAAATATAAAAAATAGTTAGAAATTGGTTAAACAAATATAAAATGTAAACATTTCCCTAATGTGGTGGGAACAATTTATTATGTATTTATTTATAATAAACCAGTAAATATTTAAAATATAATAGGATAGCGCCAATTAAAACATTCCCATATTTGTTAAAAAATTAAAAACTTAGATATTAACATTTTCAAGCCCTAGTCAAAGGGTTTTCTATCAGCGTATCCATCTCCACTACCCCTTCAATTTTCTCGGGCTAACTAAACTCGGTTTCGAATCAATCAAGGCTAAAACCTGGCCACACACACATCAACGTCCACACATCCATCGTTTCAGATTTCATAGGAAAATGTTTTTGGGTGGGAAACGAACGCAACTTCAAGCAAACAACAGCAACAACAACAATATCATGAAGATGAAAGAAGGGGATAAGAAACGACCGTAACGAAAATGGAAGTCAATTTATTAACTAAAAAAGAAATAATGAAAAACTGAAACTGGACAACTGAAAGAGCCCGCCTGTGTGTTTGTGTGTGTTTTTGGTAAGGGTGTGCGTGTGTCGGCAGTTTTTACTTCTTGTTTTTTTTAGAGCTGTAGGTTGTCAACGTTAATTAATCAATCATTGTACGAAATCTTGACTCAGACATTAATCATTTAAAATCACAAACTTTAAATTGGGATGTGGAAAATACGAAAGGTTTGGGGCAAACACAGCACTCAACATTTGCGAAAATCAAATTGCCTGGAAAAAGGGTGAACAAGAAGAAGAGATTGAATATGAAATTGCTAGACAGAGATAGCCTTATCTGGGTTCGACTTGTTTTCCTTGGGTATTCTTTACTTGTTTTTATACCCGGCACTCGAACGTTAAGAAGGGTATATTGTATTCGAATAAATCAGTAGAAAATATATCGTTTTTGGCACTTTAAAGGGTATTTATTAATGATATTTTTAAGGAATGCTGCTGTCTTCTATCATAAAATCATTTAGGATTCATTTTTCAAAAGCAAACTTCGAATTACTCAATCCTAACCCTTAAAATATTGCAAATCCTAGAGAACTTCTACAATTTATTGTTATTAAAATCGTTGTTAAATCGTTTTCCTATCGTATCATATCTAATTTATATATAACTTCCAATAATATAAATAAAAAAAGGTATACCATACAATTTGCAACTAGGAAGTGATTAGCGGGTATCTACTGGTCGGAACCCTCAACTAAGTTGTTCTTTCTGATTTTTTATTATTATTATTCTTTTTTTTTTGCCACTCAACACGTTTTCTGGTTCTTTCTTTAGGTGTATGGGTGTGTGCTTGAGCATGCGGCCGCACTTGTGCCACGTACAACAAAAAACAACAACCACACCGGCGAGGAAAGTTCATTTGAATGCTTTTCTTTTATGCCCCGCGAGATACACAAAATAATCACAGAACAAAATTGTTTTTTACCACTTGGGCATATTCTTTATAATTTCCTTTTTTCAGTTCACCAAAAAAATCTGCGAAAGGATTAATATGGAAAATAACTCCCTTGATCTCTCAGCACGGCTTCCACTTGGTTTTAATTGGGCTTTTTTAATGGGGACTTGCAGCCACTTGACTCATTACATATTTATGGCCCGATTCTTCTTGCCTTTCTGCATTTGCATTTCAAAACAAATGAATTCAGCTAAAAGATTGGCATAGGAAATTTCCATTTGCAAGATTGTCAATTTTTGGGGGGAGCTTAGGAGGTGTTAACGGAGGCCTTTGAGCAACAATGATCGAAATGTCAATACGCTTTTCTTAGTTATTATGGAAAGTTTTCTTATCGCGATACTTGTGCGTACATTGTGAGGTCGTAAAAATGACAATAAAATGTGTGAAAAACGTGGAATTCACTATCCATTATTTTATTGAGTCGTTTAAATAATATTCAGACTTTGGTAAGATACCTTTTTCATTGCTTTGACCTTAATTATTTAGCTTGATATGAGCTTTGTTTGCGATTCTAGGCTCCCAAGTTCATTATAAGGAAATTCAAATGATTTTAGCTAAGACCAAAAAATGTCTCAGGATCCAATTATTAAAATTTTTTTTTGTAAATGAACAATATAATATCGTAATATTATATTCAACTAAGAAACGGATATTTGTGCTTTTATTTTACAGTAAATATGCCATATAATTCCCAACTGGTTATAACAAATGATCATAAACTTGTAAATGATTTTTAATTTTTTAGTATACTAAAAAATAAATAAATTGATAAGCAATGTTTCTAAATAGTTTCTACTAAATAATAGTTAAATTAGAGAATCTGCAGAAGTACAAATTCATTTTCGTATTAACACCAATGGGGATTTTTAATGGTCGGGGGGTTATGTGGGTTTCGCTAGGGGCTCAGCGAAGAAGGGAAGGGGAGGGGGTGGCGTTGGGTGGCTGATGCTGCGCTATTGTTGGTGTTGCTTTTCTCGGCGACTGTCGTCCGAGCGGCCTGCATGTGTCACACTGTACAGCGTACATCGCTCTCTTTGTTGTATGTGTATTGGTAGTGCAACGACCTGTGACAAAAAGCCAACAACAACAACAACTACAGCAGCACAGGAACATCAGCAACAACAACAAGAACAGCAGCAACAAGAACAACGACAACAACAGCCCACAGGAACAACAACAAAAACAACAACGTGACGCAGGGATGTTGTTACGTGCAGAGAGAACAAAAGAGAGAGAGAGCGCGAGAGGGAAAGACAGAGAGAGCTCATTTTGGGGTACAGCTGTTAACGAAACTCCCACGCTGCCGCCTCTGTCAACAGCGCTGCAGCTGCGCTGCCGACGTCGTTGCTTTGTTGGACATTTTTTTGCGGCTTCTTTTCGATTTTTTGCTGTTTTGGATTAGAGTTGAATTTACCTATTTAAATATAAGAACTTTGAGTAATAGCATTAGTACTTTTTCTTCACTCAAGCACAGATTAATACTAATTTATCTTGAAACTTGAGTTATGATAAGATAAAATATATCACCATTTATATAACATTTCCTAAATTTTTTTTTATACTTGTGGAATAAGGGAGTAACATTTATATTAAAATTTTCCATATCTCTTGCTAGGACAAAAAAAAATATTTTAAAATATTTATATGTTATTAAGAAGACTTTACTGTACTTGTATCTTTTCGTGTCCATCTTAGACAATAAGTACTGTACTCCTAGGCTGCTGCTTCTTCTTGCCTTTTGCTGCGTTTAATTTTTTGAGCTTACAAGCCTTGGAGCGTTTTTGGTTGCATCTACTAAATAACAGAGGAAAATAGAGGAAAAAAAAATTCGAGAAAAATGGGAGAAAAATGTTTTCCCTGAAATTGCTTTTGTTGTGTACACAAGACCAAGGGAAAACAGGTTGCCAAGGAAAGAAAAGAGATGGAAAATGAAAAGCGGGAGGGCGATATGAGGCTGCATGCTGATGGACTGAACTTCATTAATTAGCCTCATGAAATGCGCCTGCTAAACACGCCTTAATTACTGGGTCAAACATTGTATCTGTGTGTTTGCATCTTGTATCTCAGTGGCTATGGATGTGTGTGTTTGTGTGCATTTCCGGGCAGTCAAACATCTCGTTTAGTTCCAATTTGTTCAAATATAAACGCCACTCGCAGCATGAATTAATTAACGTTAATCAACTTTCGCGCCCATAAAAACAAAATAAATAGGAAGCTAGAAAATATTCGGTGGCCACGAGTCTGGCATAAAGTTCTCTAGTACTTGTAAAACTTAAGATACGTATAAAGAAGGTGTATTATTTATTAGTTGAATAAACAAAAAAGAATTCCTATTTTTCAAAGAATTTTGTTGAATTTTGTATGATGGAATTTTATTATTCTGGTTTGAAAAATATTTTATAAATACTGTAAATTAGAATATATTTATTCGTATAGGTAGTGAGTATTTATGAAAAATAGTTTAATATTTTTTAACTTATTCCTCTTTTTAGTTTTATATTTTTTAGGTTGTTTTCAGCTTATTGCCAAGCGACAATTTCATGGCTCTCAGCCGTCGTCACGTGTAGCTCATAAATATTTAAGCGCAATTTATGGGGATTTAGGGAGCGGTGAAGGAGGGGAAGAAGGGGGGGGGCACATGGGTAAACCAGAGACCGGACCCCGTTTTACTTTTTATATGTTTTATACTTTTTATAGTTTTCCGCGCGTTGTTTGTTAATTTAGCAAAAAGCATTGCGAAACGGCAGACAATTTAAGGCTTCATTAATGGGCCGGGCGAACGAGGGGTTAATTCTGGGGTGTTAAATGAGGGGGGGGGGGGACTAGGGGATGGAACCGGAAGAGCTGAGTAGTGAGTGGGTTCGACTTGGAGGATACGTACGCTCTCTCGTTCCGCACTGAGACTTTGGCGAGGATTACTCGCACCTGCCCAGGTACATTTACATTTAAGTACACACAGATAAATGTGTGAGTTTGCCAAAGTCCTTAAGGAGGCCTCAAAATATGCCATATCCTTGCGAAAAAACCGGAATCATACAGTGGGCTCAGAGTATAAAAACTAGAGTATTATGCATTTCAATTGGTTTTTTTTTCTTGGGTCTTAGGGTAATATAAAAATGTTTATCGATTTTAGGTTTAGATGTTTATATATCTCAACCCCCGAAAACGTTTTGAATAATTTCCAAATCGCCAATCGGCAGGCATGAAAAACAGAAACAGAAATAGAAAATTAATTAAAGTTAGCAGGCAGTCAGGCATTTATTCATTGTCCTATCCATTTTATGGGTTTTCCGTCCTTTCCGCCCGTGAAAAGTCACCCTTGCGAGCAGAAGAGTCGAGAAGCAGCACGCAGAAAGCAGAAGAGCCTTCAGCGAGTGGTTGGCCGTTAAAATGTTGTACAACATGGGTTAAATGGGTGCAGCTGTGCGGAGACGGGTTCACTCGAAAAGAGTGCGTCCTCCATATGTAACGAAACAATTGAGTACTTCTATAGAACTTTATATGAATGTAAAAAATAAATTCAATATGATAACTGAGTACTTTAAAGACCACTTATTCCTTTTAGAAAAAATAGTGGAACAATTTCCTATTAAAATACTATAATTTATAGCGAATGTTATAATTAGTTTTTTTAGAAGTTGGTTTTCTCGCTATTGAAAAATCAAGGCGGTTTACAAACTAACAATATTTGGAAAATGATCTATTCATCTTTATAAGTTGTTGTAAATGAGTAACAATCCTTTTATATTTAGGAAATTAATACTGTGAACATTCGACTAAGAAAACTCTGTGTAATCAAAGGTAACACAAGTTTTGAAGAATGGTTCGACAAGGATGCTAAAAGAAATAAAATATAATACAATACAGCTCCATATTAGCACCATATGACTATTTTTATCAGTGAAGAGGTTCGAGAAATTGCTGGGTTTTAGTTGGAGCGCTTTGGAATTGGGAGCTCAGCAGGAGGAGCCATTCCATTCCAGTCCAGCGGTCTCCTCTTTTTCCTCGCCTACTTTTTGTGCTAGTTTTCGTTGTTGCTCGCTGAACAACCGGTTCCGTTGCCGTTGTTGCTTGTGTCTGGTGTTTTGTGTTGTTGCCTTATTGCGAATTTTCCTTGTTCGCGAGTGTGTGTGTGTGCTGTGTTTTGTTGTGTATCCCGCTGGTGGGGCACTTGCCACTTTAGCACTTTACCACTGTACCGCCTCGTTGGATTTCCTGAGCGCCGCATCGCTGGTGGCATGGAACAACAACAGTGGCGCCCTCTGCAATGTTGCTGCAGCATCGATGGTAATGTTGCATGTTGCAGCTGTTGCAAGATACTCCTTCTTGGCTCCACCTTGCCCCAATCCTTGCATGCGGTAAAAAATCGCACGACATCTGTTTTCGGGACCTGTTGTTGCTGCTGTTGCTGCGGTGGCCGCTCAATGTTGCTGGTGGCGAAGTTGCTGCTGCTGCTGCTGCTGCTGCTGCTGCTGCTGCCGCTGTGTTGATGTTGCTGTTGCAGCTGGCCAAACAATTTGCATCTACTTGTGGGCTTTCCTTGATTTTTATTTATATCCCATTCGCCTTGCGGTTTCTGCTCTGCGTGTGAACTAAAATCCTGGGATTTTTATTCTAGTTATTTTTGGAAATAAAAAAAATGTTCAATTTTAATGGGAAAAGTAAGGACAAAGCTTGTACTTCCGGTTATAGGGAAATTATTTTGATTAAAATTTATATTTTACAGATCGTATTCCACTTTTCAGTTTAAAATTCATAAATAAGGATATTAATTCATGATATAAGGTTCTTAAGTTTGAGGTTAACAAATTGTTATGTTGTTATTATTTTATTTATATCAATTTTTTCATAAAATTTTAGGTTAGTTACTAAAGCCTGAAAATATTTATGATACAACTAATTACCATTTAATAACTTTTAAAGCCTGACCATAAAAACGATAAAATTTCTTAATTTACGAGAAAGGCGAACTTAAACGATTGTCTTTCGGTAAATATAGTACTCGGGTTGGAGTTTTCCCCAGGGCGCATGTGCAGAGACAATCAAGCTAATTGCATGGAGATGTTGGTTCTGTACTTTCCACCCAAGCACCACCCTTCTTTTTGATAGCCCCCCTGAAAACACCACCCCCTCCCACTTTGACCATCATCATCTCCTTTTTCTCCAGCATTTTCTGCGGTTTGGCTTCTCAAATTTTCCTCGATTTTCCTCAGTCTGCCGCTCGCCTTTGTCCCAGCCGGATGGCTTGGATTTTGGACCGGACTTCCAGAGGGGGCGGACCAAACGACTTTGGGGGCGTGGCTCTGGGCGGAAAAATTGTGCGAGCTGCTGGCTGACTGGCTTTTCGGTGGTTTTTGGCTCGAAAAGCGGATCTTTCTCGCAATTTGGATTAGGCGCCCAGCGCTGCAGAGCTGCATAGATAGAGAAATAGAGAAATGCGAAGAGGAGAGCTTTTCCAGGCCAGCGAAAAAGTGGAAAGTCCACCTTGGCTTTTCCACCCCTCCACCCCTCCTGAGTTTTCTGCTTTCTCCCGCTGCTTGCAGCCTGTTAGTTTCCGATAAAATTGACTTTTTGTCGCCGCCGTCATTTGTCGTTAGTCGTTTGTCGTTAGTCGTTTGTTGGATTGTTAGTTAGTTTGTTTGTCGCTTTCGTCACTGGAGGCGGCACCATTTTGTTTGGCGTCGTTTTCTCATGGGCCAACAGACGTTTCAGCCAGCCGACGACGCTTTTCAGCCATCTTCGCTTTTCCCAGTTTGCAATAAAATACAGTAACATATCTTCTCGCCGGTCGCGTTTAAAACCGCTTTGTTTGGTGGGCGACTGCAAACGCGCGCGGTTTTGGCAGCTCCCGAATTTTATTCATTAATTCCCACTGCTGACGTGCGTTTTATGATCAGTTTATGAGATAAAATAGTACGACTTTCGTATGAAATTATATAAGCTGCTTCGATACTCGCGTCAATTTAATATTAAGATGCAAATGCCATAAATACTAAATCTATTCCTTTTTTGTTGCTACACGGTGCGAAAAACTGATTATTTTTAGTCAAGTAACAAACACATTATGATAAATACATTCCAAACCCATATATCCCTTAAAGGCAATTTCCAATTATCAATTATTTATTTATAAATATTTAATATTTATTTATTTAATGATTTCTTAATACTATTGTATTTATAAAAAGCAAATGAAAAAATATCAATAAGAATTGTATTACCTTTTATTTAAACATCTATGAAACTATGGCATGGAAAAATACAAAATAATCATAAATCTTTGATAAAAACATGTGTTATTTTCTTTCTGTGTAGGCTGACAGCATAAACACACATACTTGCGCATTAGGAGAGAATAAAATGGTTCGTTCGCTCTCTTCGCTCTTTTACCCCAACCCACCCCCACTCGCTCTTTCTCTCTCTCTCTCCATCGGAGGCAGTACCGTTTTGAGCATTAACAGCGGCGGCTAAAAACGCACCGAAATCGCGCTGCTGCCGCCGCTGGGCGCCTGTTCGTTTTTGCGATAGACGCGCGACGTAAGTCGCCGCCGTTTCACTTCTGTCTCTGTTTCGGATTCGATGCGATTCCGCGTCGAATAATACCGCACGCTGTTTTTGGTTTTGGGCGCTGCGAGAAACGCGAGACGGACTACCGTCCGTTTCTGCCGCGTTTCTGTCGTCGCCGGCGTTTTTTTAATTCGCGCCGATTTTGCAATGTTTTCTCGTGCCGCCGGCCGATGTTAGATGTTAAGAGGCCCCAACAACAGTCGCGTGGAAACTTTAACAGTGGGGCCTCGTATTTTCCACTCTCTTTCTCGCTCTCTCTCTCTCTCTCTGCGATTGCGTGTGTATATTTTGTACTCTCTATCGATGGTGCTCCATTAGGAACGAGAGTTAAGATCATTTCATTGGGTAAAAATTTAAAAGATACAATTATAATCTTCATAGTCAGAAGCTATTTAAAATGCATCCCTTGAAAGATTTGCAATTTTTTACTAAAAACACGTATTTTCGAGCTAAAATATTTAATGTAATTTAATGTAAATAGTCGTAATGGCATTACTTTAGCATTCGCTGGATCCAAACTGTAAATATATAAAATCTTACAGTGCAACAATGAAATTATTTTGTTTACTTTGGGTATTACTACCTGCTCAGTGTTATGAAGGATTCGGGTTCCTAGACATTTACCTAGACATTTGTTGCATTTGACTCTCAGAATCTTTTTTCCTAATAGCTACATAGCTCACTCGCTCTTCGACTTAATATTACTCAGTCACTGCGGGTAAAATCATTACAAAAACGCAAAGACAATTGTTAATCATGAGGTTCCCCAAGTTGTTGCAACGTCGCTACCGTCAAACGTTACAAATTCCTTTTCTTACAGTAACTGTAAAAGTATAAAGGACGGATTTATATGAACAGAATTTTTATGGCTCTTATCGATTTCCTTACGAAAACTGTTTTCCCAAGAGTTGTGGCCGAAAATTAATGATGTCTTAACAAAGCTTTTTAATTAAAAATGCTAAGCCCCTCAAATATTTTAGGGGAATGGTCTGGAGGCTCTCGGTATCGCTTCTTGTTCCCCCAGGAGGGAATCTTTTCTTATCGTTGTTTTTTTATGTTATGTTTGCACTTGATTTTATGGCTTTGTTTTGGAAATTTATAATGTTTTTATTAAAATATATTTATGTACGACTGATTTAATATACAAAATTAAAGTCCTCAATCAGTGGAAATCATAAAGTAAAAAGAAAACTTACAAAAGCGTTTATCAATGGTACAACTATTAACATAAAAAAAAAACATTGTCAATTTAAAAACATATTCTATGAATAAGTCAAACTATACCTTCTTTATAGATTCACAATTTAACTATCCCTTAAAATAAGAAAAATGTGTAGTTTTTTCCTAAAATTTTTTTTTTAATTGAAAATTTATAAATTTTTTATTTGTATCCGGTGATTTTGAATTTCTGTAAGTGAGAAGCATTTCGTGATTACGTGGGTTTTCATCTCATGCAGCTGTATTTCCGTTCCACTTGACACCGCCTACCTCAATGGGTTAACGGAGTTCTGTTTTTTAATTAAACGCAGCGGCAGCAGCGAAAACAATAACAACATTAGCGAAGAATAGCAAACAAATCGCTCGCCTCTAATTTGACCTTTTTTTGTGATGCGAGTGAGATGGTTAAGTTACTCTTTCACTCAGATACTGTATCTTTCAGTTACTCTATCACTCAGTTACTCTCACTCATTTACAACATTGCGCACTCCATAACATAACTCGCTCTGGCACACTCTCTCTCCATCGCTCACATATGGCCCCCTCCCACTCACACCTGTGGTGAGAGCAACAGCCCTGCTGTCTCGCTCATTCGCACTCGTCCGTTGCTTTCTCGCTCCCCCCAGGCCACCCACTCTCCCGCTCTCCCGCTTTCTCCGCCTGCCAAAGCTGAGCGCCTGTTATTCGGTTCGGCCAAACCGCCGTTCGTTTGTATGCGAGTGGGTCTTTGTTTTTGTTTCGAACGCGAGTAAAGTCGCGCTGGCGTTTTCATAAGTTCCCGATATTTCGACCAGAGCCCCAAGCTGAAAGCCCAAAACCAGTTTCCACTGCAGCCAAGGAGTTCGGCTTTGGGCTTTAGGGTCTTGGCTTAGCCTTCTCATCTCGCCTCTTGTTTACAGCTTAATTTGCCTGCACCACCCCTACCACCCCCGGATGGTTCCAGCCCCTTTCATCCACGTGCCGCTCAACTCATACAGTCGAACTTCTATAGCTCGGAATAAGGGAAACTTAAGAATTGAAGAAACTTAAAATTGGAAACTTTTAATATTATTTAGTAAAGTGACACATTTACTCAGGTTTCAAGGATTTAATGTTATGCCATTATACGATTTTTATAGTATTTTTGGTCGGAAAATAAAATATTTTACTTACAAATTTGAATTAGAAAGATCACAGTTACTAAAGTTTAAATATAATAAAATTGTAAATACTTAATACGATTTTTTCTATATATTTTCTTTAGGAACTTAATAATGGAATTCCATTTAAATAATGTTAATAGTCAATCAAAGTTATAAAGTTGAAGAGAGAGTGAAACAACTTCTTCTTTTTGAAATTGTTGAGTAGAATAATGATCAAAAATGTCAAAAATATTTAAAATATAATTTATAATATTTTTATAATTATTATTTTTTAAAATTATAACTTGAAAGCTAGCCAAGTTCTTCTGTACTGCATATTTGGCATAAGTTGCCGCAGATTTCTTGCTCATTTGCGCCTCTGCAACAAGCAAAGTTCGTCGTCGGCTGTCGTTCGTTTGCTGCCATTCGTTTTTCGCCCCAACGACCGTTGACTCTTTCCACAGAGCTCCACAGAGCTCCACAGAGCTCCACAGCTCTACAGCTCCATAGAGCCCACATAGCACTCAGCACCACCGATTTCTCAGCACATCCAAAGCCCAGAGTCAAGCAAAAGCAAAAGCAAAGGCAAAACCACCGAGCCCCAACCGTTCCGTTCCGTCCATCAGTCATTCATTCAACCGCCAGACGCGGCGCAGGCCAGTTGAGTGTGTCAGTCGCTGTCTCTCATTGCCGATTTCGATTCCGATTCAGATTCCGATTTTGAATCCGATTCCCGATTCCGATTCCGAGTCCGAGACCATTTGTCTTTGTTTTGTTCTCTGTTTTCTGTTTTCTCGCCTTTTTCGAGACACGCGAATGCGAATGTGTATAAGAAAACGCGCAACGGCCGCTCGCGTTTTGCCAGCGATTAGTGGCTTTAATCAGCTTTGCTCAGATTCACTGAGCAAAAAGATTGCCATCAAAATATAGAAGAAAATCGAATGATTTGATGTACAAACTGTTTAAAATTTGAGCATGATTTATATGAGAATGATGTAATTTAAAGTATCTTTGAGATACTTTTCCTAATTTTTGAAATATAAAGCTGGTGAGCTGTTGATTTCTGTTCTCTATGTGTATCTTCTGTTTTTTCCAGTGCCTAAGCGTTATCAAAATTCCAATGTTCTATTCTTAAAATCGAACTAAAGTTCTATTTTTTAAGATCTTAACTTATTTTTAATATTAATTTTTCTCAGTGCCTGAAGAGTATTTCTTATACTTTTAATACCGTACGGTTGCATTGTTTTTATCAGTTCTTTGAATTTGTGTTCGTCGATCTATTTTGTTTATAATTTGTTGTGGTTTCTTTTAAACGTATTAGTGTGCTTGTATTGACATTACTCATGTGCTCTTTCTTTCTTTTTATTTCTCTTGCTCTCACTTTCCGCTTTTTCTTATCAGTTGATTCGTACATATTTAGTTTCGCTTCCAACCGATCCATAAATCGCCCAATTTCGAATAGAAACGAGAGAGTAGAATGGCGTAAATATGACCTTGGGACAGATAAGAAAGCCACTTTCGTTTGGGATTTAGAAGATGTCTAATTATGAATAAGTATATTTATTAAATATATAAGTTCTAATGATAAGAACTTAACTTCCGGTTTGTTGAATTCTTTAAAGATGATTATGAAAATTGGGAAATACACAAATATTTGGAATCAAAGTAATAATTTTTTAATTCAAGTAAAAATGTTTAGATATTTTTAAAAATAAAATTTTATTTTAATTTTAATTAAAGTAATATTTTACAATGAAGAATTATAAATTTTTTAAGTAATTTACAACTTTTCCTTTTCAGGACTTGCCACAGGATGTTGACCTGGCTTTCCCGTGGCTGCTTTCACCTGCACCAGCAGCGATATTCCTCACACCTCTCCGCGTAGAAAAGGCACTTCCGGCATTGCAGCGATATCAGATATAGACAACCGATATATATATATATATAATACATATATTCGCCGCCGCTGTCGCCGCCTTGTTCTTCGCGATTTCGTCGCCGTCAGCGTTCGCCGCCGACTGAGACGAAAGCTGCGAAGCAACGAGCGCCAGCGAAAGCCTCACCACGGACGCATTTATGGATGCGGGCGGCCTGCCAGTTTTCCAGAGCGCCAGCCAAGGAGCCGCCCAACAGCAGCAACAGCAACAGCAGCAGCAGCAGCAACACCAGCAGCAGCAACATCTGAATCTCCAGTTGCACCAACAGCACTTGGGCCTCCATCTGCAGCAGCAACAGCAGCTGCAACTGCAACAGCAGCAGCAGCAACACAATGCCCAGGCGCAGCAGCAGCAGCAGATCCAGGTGCAGCAGCAACAGCAGCAGCAGCAACACTCGCCCTACAATGCCAGCCTGGGAGCAACAGGCGGAATTGCTGGAATCACTGGCGGCAACGGAGCTGGCGGCCCTGCGAATCCAGGAGCGGTTCCCTCGGGAGCAGCGGGCAACGACAATATGCCCGCCAAGCGGATGCCGGTCGTCGATCGCCTGCGACGCCGCATGGAGAACTACCGCCGCCGGCAGACGGACTGCGTGCCCCGCTATGAGCAGGCCTTCAGCACCGTCTGCGAGCAGCAGAACCAGGAGACCACCGTCCTCCAGAAGCGCTTCCTCGAGAGCAAGAACAAGCGGGCGGCCAAGAAGACCGACAAGAAGCTGCCCGATCCCTCGCAACAGCAGCAGCATCAGCAGCAGCAGCAGCAACACCAGCAGCAGCAACATCAGCAGCACCAGCAACACCAGCAGGCCCAGACAATGTTAGCCGGACAGCTGCAGAGCAGTGTTCATGTGGTGAGTCCTACAGATTTTACCAGTATCTTTATTTTTGTGGGGAAAATCCATCTAGATTTAAAGTAATCAAATGCCAAATTATATTCCATTTCAATGTCATTTAAAGATAATCAGTTTTTCAAAGGGGTTACAGACTTTATTCATCGTATCTGTGATATTTATAAAATTTCATATCAATCACTGGTAGTTTTTGAAGCAGATATTAAACAAATATATCAAAACTAATCATATATCTATAATAACTACTTCTAATTAGTTAAAATAATCACTGAACTTTTTTTGACCTGATTTTTAAAAGTATTTATACAAAGTGCATTCGAAAATCCTTAAACCGACCTTAAAAGATGTTTTAAATCTCAATGTCATTTGATCGACACTATTATGAAATTTTACAAAATATTAGAAATTGATACAAGAAGTAATGAAGAAGATACTGAATAGATAGGTAGGTAAGAATTATTTAACCTTAGGCAATATTTCATCACAATCACGTCGCATTAAAAGATGATTCAAATCGGAATGTACTTTCATGAGATAATGAGATATGATTGTGAAATCGATTTTTATTATTCACAACAAAATTTTTAAAACAGTCAAGAACAAATACTAATAAATGGGAAAAAATATTATTTTTATAAGTAAGAAAAGTTAGAAATTTCGCAAATATGGGTATTATTTAACCATAATTAAATCCTCAAGCCATAATTCACCACAGTCACAAATCCATCACAACAAAAGGTGATTCAAATCTGATGATTCAAAATCTGAATCTGTACTTGTATCGACATTATTATTGTCGCCCTAGCTGCGAATTCTCGCAAGATGAGATTGTGAAATGGATTTGGAATTTCATTGGGATTTCGAAAGAGCTTGGGATTATCTCGGCGAATGCAAATTGCCAATCGCATCCAGCAGATACGCGGGTATATCTCATCAATGCAATGGGCTGGTTGCCTCACATTAGAGCTGGTGCAGTAGTCCGCGGTCTCAAAAGAGCAGCGAAATAAATACGAAGCCAGCAATCCAAGCGGAGAATGCACGTACATATATACACAAAATAATAATGAGGTCAGCGATTTTTTTCTGTTTTTTTACTTTTTGTATTTTGTGTGCGAGTGTGCTGGTTTTTTTTTTGCTGTTGTACTCTTTCGGTTTCAGTTCAGTTTCACTCACAAACTGCGCCGCCAACTTGTAGCTACAAGATACATTCATTCGCTGTAGCTACAAGCAATTGTAGGTACTACTTAGCTGACTTTTTGACGTTCCTTTGGTTGCATTTGAAAATACCTTGAACAGCAGCAGCAGCAGTAAAGCGGCACCGCAAAAAAGTTGTGTGTATTTTGCGAATCAAAAGATTTTTTCTAAGTGATGCAAGCCGCGAATCTCAACGGCCTCTGGCTTATATAATTGTTAGTTCTGTCGACAATCCGTCAAGCGACCCCATCGCAGCTTGTAATTACCAGAGCCCAGCTCGAACTCGAGATACTGATTCTGCTTCTGATTCTGATTCCGATTCCAATTCCGACTCGGAGTTTCTATTTCTTTTATCTGGGCGACGCGGAACGTGAGTTATTCGTCGTCTCGACGAGATCTGTTCTGAATCGTTCGTTTTGGTTTCGGTTCGGATTGGAGTGGAGTGGAAAAGTTTTTCCGCATCCGCCTGGCCAAGTCATTTGTGCACTGTGCTTGTGCCCCTCCTTTCCCATCAGCACGTAATTATTCATCGCTGACTGGTAGTTGCTGCTGATGATTTGTCCCCCTTCATTTGAATTCTTTTCTTTTCATATGCAAAAAGTTGATTTGGCCCGCTGCTGCCTGCAGCTAAGGATGAGGATGCTGAAATGGCTGGGGTCTATTAGGGGAAAATCTGTCTAGAGAAAGAGTCATTCAGAATGTGGCCTTCTAATTAACTTATCAACGTATATAAAGACATTTTTGTTATATGCTAGGTATATTTTAGAATATTTTTGTTGTTTTTTTTTTAAACCAATTTAATTAATTAATAAATCATTATTTAAAAAAAAGTTAAATTACATCAAACATTTTTAAAAATAGTACTACTATTTTGACCGCAGCGGTGTGATATGGCTATGTTTTCTTTTGTGTATTTCATGGTGTAAAAAAATCTTAAAATTATTTTGAGTAAGAGATTCGAAAGATAAGGAGTGGCACTTTTAAAATTGTACGCCCCTGTACGTACACTGTCAATATTTTGAAAAGGCAAAAATATTATGAATGCAAAATTGCGATTAAGAAACTGAAAGGGAACATTTTCTTTAAATTTGGAAGCAAGCATGTCATAAAAAAGTCTGTTATTTTCCTGATTTTATCGTTTTTTAGATTGATTCCATAGTAGATAGCTTCCACAGATCTTCCCAATAATTGGACTAATTTAATTACTTTTCGAATCCGCGGTTAACAACTCACCCATTCCTTAGGCATCTTGCCAGCGAATTAATGATCATTGCAATGGACAGGGAGCGGTTAATCTAAGTTGGCTTTTCACTTTTCATTTCTTTTATTTCGCTGCTTTTACTGTTTTGGAAAACTTTTACTGATTGTTGCCGCCGCCTGCGGTTGCCGGTGAAAAAAGCTGGAAATTGCGGCCGTTGAAGCCGGTGCAACATGCAAAACAAGAAAGCAACATCGTCAGCAACAACAAAAGCAACAAAAATAAACCGCGTCCAACATATTGTTTATAATGCGTTGTTGTTTGTTTTTATTTTATTTGGGAAAGTCGCGTGTTGCAGTTTCTTCTTCAGCTTCTTCTAGCTGCACTTTTTCCCCCAGTTTTATTACTTTTTCTCTTGTTGTTGTTTTTGTTGTGTTTCATTCATTGTTGCCAATTTTCACTTCACTTTGGGTCGTGTGGCATTTTCTGACAGCCGTCAGTCATTCAGTCAAAGTCTCGAAGCGCAGTCAACAAAACAAAAGTTGCATGAGCAATCTGCCCCGCCCCTTTTCAGCCCACCGCTGAAATCCTTCTCCCCTTTTCACCCCCCTCCCCCTGATTTTCCCGCTTTTCGCGTAGATTGTTGTTTGTTTCAAGTGCCTCTGCTTCTGCTTCTCCTGTTGTTGCATCTTGATTGACAAGTGACAACATATTATTGGCGTATCGTTGCAAGCTTAGATTATTTGTTGCCGTTGTTGTTGTGGTTCCATTGGCATTGTTTATCGCTTCTGCAGAAGCCGCCGCCTCCGCCTCCGTCGGTGGGCGTGGTCTGAAAAGTTACTTAAATTACGACAAGCGGGTAATTTATATATTGAGGTAGTTAAGGTGAAATTTTACAACAAACATGAGAAAAGCAATTTGAATTCCGGACAGAATGAGCTGTGATTTTTATTTTGCATAGTAATTTAATATGGTGTTGTGTGCTAAAAAAATCTTTACGGACTTAAGAATATTTTCAATGGTTCTGGATAATGATTTTAGCTAATTAAAAATTTGGATTGTTAATAATAATCATAATATATAATTCTTTTTATTAATTTTAAATTTGCTTCGTTTTTAGACTATACTGTAAACTGTAAACTATGTTAATAGTATTTAAATTAAAATCCTATCTTTTTAAATATTTTAAAGTTTTTATAAATACCTGTACTCGAATTATAAATGATTATTTCCATAAAATACCTGTGATCTCGAGCAAAAATTAAATTCATTGTCCGGGGCTCAATGTTTAATTTATTGCACATTATTCCAAAGTTTTTCGCCCTTCTTGGCTGTCTTGTTCAACTTGTCGACAATTTATGTATTTGAAACATTTTACACATTTTTGTTAAATGCATCATTTATCTTCGACTTGCCATCGAAGTTGGGGGCAGACCGAAAATTGCCCTCTTCGCCCTCCGCCCATGTCTCTTTCCCGGCAAAAGGGGATTCACCTTAACAGTCTGCACCCGTTGCGTGCTCCATCTTTTGGCCTAACGAAGATGTGGAGGGGTTTGAGTGGGTTCACCAAAAAAAGCAGAAGAAAAGGGGCCTGTAAGTGGGGAGTGAGTGTGGGAGGAAGCAGGGGCGTGGAACGGAAACGCTGGGAGGGGGGTGGAAAGGGGCACAAAATCGATTCCATTTCGACAAATGGGAGAAGGCAAACAGCCGAAAAAAGCAAAGAAAACGAATTGCAGACGAAAAACTGAATGCGGCCTGCACTTGACTACAGATGAGGGGCTACATGGATTGATATATTATATATGCAGTATATAGCAAATGATGTGCGGGATATATAGACGGCGGAATAAATTATTGCCGGATTTCTGCAATAATATTGTTGCAGGAGGCAATGCATTCTCTTCGATTACTTCTTATCATTTATTGCATCATTTTGGAAGCAATCTGAACCTCAGTTTGAAGAGCCCTTAACAATAGAAACTTATAGCTATTTTAAACAGACTTTATTTCTATTGATTAGTTGCATACTTTTTGAATACCACATTTCCTTTTATTTTTAATTATTGTGAGGACAAATATTTAGAAAAAATATTATTGATATTATTAAATAATATCATTAATATTTTAGTTAATTTTATGAATAAGATTTAGTTCCACTGTTGTCCTTGCACAGTGGGCCTGATTGTCACTTAAAGGGAAATAAAGATTTTTGGAACATTCGCAATGCACTTGAAAGTTTTCTGTTTTGTGCGTGATATCCTAATATCCTTCTGCCTCGAACAGGTTACCTAAAATAAAGCTAAACGAATAGAAGGGGATTTGGGAGGGGGCTGAACAGGTTACCCAAACACACACACAATGAATTTTGCATCTTTTATTTATTATGTTTGGCAAATTTCATTGCATATTAAAAATGCAATTTTCCACAAGAAGAGGAGCTTTTCGTTCACCTTCCTGCCATCCGGCCATTTATCCTTTACCATCCTCCCGACTTTTTCGGGCCTTCAAAGCTCTTTGGGCCCTGCGAGCTTTAAGTTCTTGAGTCTGGCTTTTGTCAATTGTCTTAAACATTTTAATTGCTTTACGTTTGTCGTTTGCAAACGTTGTTCTTGTTGTTGTCGTTGTTGTCAGGGCAAAAATAATAAACAAGAGAAAGGCGTAACAGAAAATGATGAAAAGTACGAGGCGATGTGTGCGGTTTTGTCGAGTGGCTTGCTGTAGATTTTTAACCCTTAAATAATAATCGCTTGGTAATCGCATTTTTTTCGTTTTTTATTTAGGGATTTTTCACTGAGGACGCAGGGGAATTCTCGGTGTTTTTTTCTGTTTTTTCTTTTTAGCGAGCCATCCACACATCATCAGCAAAACAAACCAGGCGGAACTTCCCCCACTGCGACCCTTCTTCTTTTGCCGTTGCTCTTTCGCTTTGGCCTTTAAAATCGATAAACTCATTTTGAAGTTGTGCCGTCGTAGGAAAACACACAGATACACACGCCAACTTGGATGGCTACACTTTGCTTACTTTTCTTTTCAATCAGCCTACTAAGCGCCATCCCATATACCAATTCATAAGATCTCTCTCGAAATATCCCCCAAACCACTAAAAATATTGCTTAAAGTACAATATATATTTTGGCTAATTAATTTAATTTAGAAAGGATGGCAGACAAAGTGACTTTGTGTTAGATTGTCGATGAGTTGCAAATATTTGTGGAATCTTCAGAACTTGAACACTTTTCACTCAAAATGACCAGTTCGTGTCGAACGGGAATAGTTAACCCCTAAATGACGCCAGTCAGGCGCCATTCTGGGCTTCCTTTATGCACTTTGGCATCCACATCCATATCCTCGTCCGCATCCACATCCACGTCCCAAAAGGATGTCGAGGTCCCCGGGCTTGCATTCAATTTGTGTGTCGATTACATGAAATGAGCTCTTCGCCGCTTGGCCGGGAAATGGAAAAGCTGATGAAGAGCGGGTTTATATGCAAAATTAAGCCAAACACGGCTCGTGTGTCAAAGGCAAATGTGCCCGATTGATTTGTCCGGCCATAAAAACAGTCAAGGGAATGCAAATGGAACTCGGAATTTGCTTATGGAATTTCTGTGAGATGATTCTTTACTTAAAGTTAGCTTTAATAATTATTTGGTTATTTCAAATGAAAATTTATTTAAATATTTTTTCACCAAAATTTACTAAAATAATTTATTATTTAAATAAGAAAATTGATTGACAGTCCTTATACATGATTTTAAACACAACATCCCCTAAATTGAAAAGGATTCTCTTACAACCTTATGGAATATCCTTATAGATAACAATTTGCAGATGTCTACCTATTAAATTCCATATGTCATCAGTAAATTGATTTTTTAGCCCTATCTTATTTTGAAATCAATATTATTAAAGTTTCATAACTTCTAGGATTTCACCCTATAGAGAACAATTTAAAGATGTTTACCTATTAAATTGATTTATTATCTCTGTCATATTTTGAAATCAATATTATTTAACTTTCGTAAGTGATAAATGAGTAAAACGGACTAGGATATTGATACTCATGGACATACTGCTGCAGTATCCCCCAAAATAACTGACATTTATCGCTTGCTATCCTAAATCGCCCTAATAAAGTCCTGTTCATCCCTAAAACCTGAGTATGTTACACCAGATTTTATTCCATCACCGATTCGCAAACTTTCATCATTGGATCTTGGTTCTTTCCGTTTTCCCATAACGATAACCACCCTCCAAAGTCAAACCATCCCCCAACCACCGCCCGCTGACTTGGCTTGCGTCTATACAGTCCTGCCAATAACCATAACGATTATGTCCGTGCAACATGTGACATCAACAACATCATAACCGAGCCAACATTGCTTGATGTTCTCCGTAGTGCTAAGGATTTTCATTTGGGGAGAAAACTAGGGGGGTTTAAAACGTTCATTAGATTCCGTTTCTAGTTTCCCACCTGCAGTTTTTAATTGGCATCAGGCGCTTAAATGAGTATCCCCTGAAATTCAGCCTAGACTTCATCTTCTTCTAGGCCCACGCGGCGTATGCTTAATATACGGCATATGGACAAATGCCTCTCGAAGTGATTAGCGTTTATGGCCGAACAGCCCGAATCCTGGAACAATGGCACTTGACCAATTCCACGGGGAAAAGCAGAGGTTTCGTAGAGGGGTTTTGGGGGCACTTTACGGGGATTTGTAGAGCAGCAACAGCAGCAGCAGGGAGAAAAAAAACACATTTTTCATTACTTTACTGGAGCGGAAATGGCAAATTAACTGCACAAATACACGGCCACGTGTGTGAGTGTGTGTGCGTGAGAGCGTGTTTGTATGCTCATTTATTCATTACATTGCATGCGCCCCTCACTTAACCCACACCCTCTGTCCCCCCATTCCACCCCCTTTCCACACCGCCCCTGTCCAACCCGCTTTCACTCATCTTATTGACTTCAAATGCGAAAAGTCGTTTTGAAGGCAGGGACAATGTTTATCTCAGTGATGATTTAGATTATAGGAAAGGTACAGTCAAGCCTTTAACAAGAAGTTCTCAAAAATAAAAGAACATTTTTATATTAACCTCTATAGAATATATTTATTCCATAGGCGTTTGAGTTCTAAAAGCTCTAATAGTGATTATCAAGGTCTTTGTAGAAAAAATCCGGAAAAAAACTACAGGTATCATATTAAATTTTTTTTTTTTTTTATATATTTATAAGGTTTACTTTTGTATCCAAATATGAACGATTGCCAAAGTTGGGAACCCAAAAAGGCAAAAGATTCTATAACAAAATATTTCTTAAGTTCAAAAATTTACAAAAATACTTTAACTTTAATCAAGTGTGTTTTTAAAACTAAAGTACGATAAACCATTTCCCTTACGTCATACAGAGTTTTATCTCGCGCTCGTTGCGTCATTGAGTCTGCCTTTGTTTACACTGTTGTCGTTTTTAAATGTTAAAAATAAATGGGCATTTAACGAAAAACAAAGCGGCTGGCAAAAGACGAAAAGGAGACGCAACGTCAGCGTCATCAATGTCAGGCGATGACGAAATGTTTGCAAATAAAGCAAACAAAACAAAACTCGCCTCCAACAAATAGAAATGTTAAATGAATCGTGGATGTGAGACAATGAGTGTCCATCCGACATGTGGAAAAAGTTTACGTCTAAGTGGGTTTTTTTCTGTTTTAATTTTAATTTTCATTTTCTGCCCAGGGTGATACATACACTGAGAGAAGCGAAAAGCGACGCCGCCGGAAGTTCAAAAGGTGACAATGAGACAACGAGGAAGGCACTGTCACTCCAGTAAAAAAATACAAAAACAAAAAAGGGGGTGCACAACTGGACAATTGGCGGCAGAATTCACTTGAAGCAATTAAATTTATGAGATTGTTTATTTTGTGCTTTTGCAAACTTTGTCGGCCGATGAAAGCCGACGAACAACTGAGACAAAAGGCAAAGGGTTGCGCGCCCCGTTCCCTTATTTGATTTGATTTTATTTCATTTTTCCGTTCAACCCATCCATACAAATATATATAGGGTATATAGGGTATGGTATATATAAGCACACTCAGATGGCTATAAAATGTCTTTGGGTCACATTTAAATCCGTAATTTCAATTCAACTTGTCGTGTTTACACATACAATGCATAATTTATAGAAATTTGTCTGCAGAGCGCAGTAGCGACATAAGCAGAGCAGCGGGACAGAGACAGCCAGAGGCGAGCGAAAGAGACAGAGAGTGCGGTCGCATGTAAGGGGCTGTCCATATATTACGTAATCACCTAGGGGGGGGGGAGGGGGTCATTGAAATGATTATGTTTGATTACATGGGGAGGGGGGGGGTCTTGCACAATGATTACGTAATCATTTTATATACATTTTTTTATTTAAAGAATTTATTTAAAAACTTTTTTCCTTTAATTATATCTACAAACTTAGATAGGAAAGCAGAGAAAAAATTTTTTTAGTGGCTGGGCGGCGAAAAAGAAAATGTTTAGTGGTTCAATCACACGAAGGACGCGAAGACCTGAAATGGCTTGACGAAGAGTATGTTGGAGATAATTTCAGCGTAGACGAACCGAATGTGTCATACCAAACTCCATTTATAAACAATATATAAGATTGGGTTGCATCTCCGTTTGAATCCACAGATTAAAACAAAAAAAATTTTATTCTTGGGATTACGTAATCATTGGGGGGGGGGGGGGGGGGGTTGTTTATTGAATGATTACGTTTGATCACCAGGGGGGGGAGGGGGTCAAAAATCACCAAAAACGTGATTACGTAATATATGGACAGCCCCTAACCTGAAGTAGAGGAACGCGCGGCGTCGTTTGCACAGTGGATTAGAAAAGTTCGGACAGGGGCAGCTTAGGAGAACAAATTTATGGATTTTTTCTGTAAATTTTTAAGGCAAAACGGGTTACTTACAAATGTATTTGTCCTTTAAGGCTCCCTTGAATTTTAATTAGACAAAACGCATTCAGCTTATTTTTGATATCTCGAGAACTACTTTTAATTGACTTTTTGAAACGTTCCGAGGATATTCTTGGATAGTTTATTTATCGCTTTAAAATTAAAAAAAAAAAAGTTTTTTTTTTAACTTTACTTGTATAACATCTTTTAAGTCATTTGTCCTTAATATATTTTATACTCTTTCGTATACCATTGTACTATTTCCATCAGATTAAATAATTTTATTTATAAATTTATACATTTTTGTATGTATAACATGAGGTTTCCAATTGAAGATACTATTATAAATTAATTTTGTATACAGTTTTGGTAAAAATATCAGACATTTTAGACATTTTTCCCCAAAAAGGATTTATTAATGTCCCTATTGCATTAGTAATTTTTTTTTATTTGGGTTGCTACATTTTTCACAGATAGTGTGTGTCCATTGGGCACAGAAGAGCCATGGCACGCAGTCTCTTTCAGTCAGTCAGTCAGCAATCAGTCCGCTCTCCTAAGCCCCCCTCTCGACGACGACCTCCTGCAAACCGGCGCCCCTGTCCCAGCCCCTTCCCCGCCCCCCTGCTCCCTTCTCAAGTGTCGCATATGGCAGGCAACGTGTGCGCGCTCCTCTTTCTCCCCCATTTCTCCCCTTTCTCTTCTCGCCTCTTCTTGATTCACTGTTGTTCGTTGGTTTTGAAGCTTCTGTAATGGGGCGCCTCTGTGGTCCTAAAGGGGGGCACCAAGGGGTGGCTAGTGAGAGGGGGGGCGTGGCAGGTCGGTCCCCATATCACACAGTGAGTGCCTATACATGTATTATGGTATGTATGCCGGTGTGTCTGTGTGTATTTGTGTTAAACTCAACGAAGCTTAAAAGCTTTGTTTGCACCATGAAAGACTTCAATATTTGTAGTCTGTATTCCTCCACTTGATTTCCCAGCCGATGGTATGTAAACCTAAAAAACACAGGCCTTTTTTTATTAGCTGCGATTGATTATAAGATTGGGGTTACTTTCTTGGAGAGATAGGGATTTTTTTAAAGTTTTAAATTGAAAGTTTATTACTTCTTAAAATCAACGAAATTTTACTAACAAGCGTTTAAATATCCGAAAGATACTATTTATAAACATTTTAATTGATTAAAAAATTATTGATTAAAACTATTTTCCTTAAACCATCGCTAGTTGGTTGACTAAAAATATATGAAAAATTTCCAATGAATTTTAGTTTTTCACTCTTGAATGCTGGAGGAATTTCCCCCATTTCCAGGGTCGCCCTACCAATGCTTGCGGTTTTTCCTGCCTATGCCTAAACCTCCCTTCCTCTCCGTTGCCTCCAAAAAATAGCCCCTAGTCCCCTCCACTCCCCGAGTTTCCCTCTCGACAAAAATTGTGCCATTCTATTGAGTGCCGCGCCCACTTTTCACGCACGCCCCTTCGCTTGGCCGAGAAGTGCAAGGAAAGCGAAAACGAACAAAATGTGGGGTGAAAAAAAAAATTGGTGAGGCAGCCACATAATCCACTTTTGCATCAGCCAAGCAGCCTAGCAGTGAAGAACCCCCTTGCACCGCCGCCCCTGTTTTGGAGTGCCTTTTGTTGCTGCGGAGAAATATAAAAAATAATTGGAAGTCGCTTGCAACGATGTTGTCGCTCTCGTCAGCCCGCCGTTGACGTTTTGCTTGTTAGCTGCTGCACTCTCTCTCCAGTTTTCCTCCCATTTTCCATTTCCCAACTTCCCGACTCCCCCGCTTTTCCCCCTGTGCGGTTTCAATCTTTTCCCTGGGCTTCGCTTTTGATTTGACTTTTGTTTGCTGGTGATTAGGAGCTCAAGGGGACGAAGGAGCAGGATTTGTTTAAACAATTTACAAATGCTTCATTGAGTTGAAAGTGAAGGAATGAAGGGATGCGAAAATATTTTTGTTTCGGTAGCTCAAATTTAAAAGTATTTTAAATTTATATTTTTAACTTGAAACAGAAAAAATACACTTTATAATTAGGCTGGGGCCCCACGTTGGGCGCCAAATGTAACAAACTGATTTCTAAAAGTAAACTTTAAGTTTAAAAATATTAAGAAGATTTTTAATTTCAAAAATCATACTTTACAAAGTCTGAAAATTGCTGAGGATGATAAGAAAGTATTATGTTTAGACTTACATATAGTTTCGCCTTGTAATTTGGCTTATGCCCACATATTAAAACCATTTCCCAACCCTTTCGCTTGACCCAAAACCCCTTGTGTCCTGTCATCAGTAACTTTTCGATGTCCTGCTAAATTAATAATTTTGATTGAGCCCCTTGGATCGGATCTTTACTGAGTTTACCGACTTCTCCCACCACTCCTCTAATCGTTGTGTTATCCGCCGTGTTTTATCAACACTTTCGCATCATCTTGGCCCATCGTCAGTGTCGTCATCATCATAATCATAACTATTATTATTAACGGCAGAGAAACGAGCCTATTTAGCGTCAACAAGCACAAAATCGTCTGCTACCCGTTTGTGCCAAGAGATATCCTACCGAAAAACAACCCTCCCCCGAGGGTTTGGCATCCGAAGCAAAAAAAAGCAAATTTCCCACAAAACTTTAGCAGGCGATAAAAATTTGTCTACATTAGCTGAGAGAAAGAGCGAGGAAGCAGCAGCACGTTGCACAATTTTGTGGCATATGCCGCACGATTTAGCACCGCCCAAAAAATTTGGAATTAAATGTAATGCTGCACTGTAAATAAAAACGAAATGGGTCTATATGAGTAATATCACAGTTATAATCTCATTACAAGAGCAAGTTATTCAAACACACAGTCAATTTTATTTATATTTGTATTTAAAAATTGTTTTTACTATCTGTAACCTAAAAAATCATAAGAATCATCAGAAATTGTTATTTATTTGGAATTTTTTTTTTTACATATTTTCATATAAATAGTACTTTTTGTCTTTAGATTTCGATCCTAATTTTTCTCTGTGCAGTCTTAGATGGTTAATCCCCCCTTGACTTTTCGACAACTATCTTTATCTGAAGTTTTCTGTATTTTGGTAACAATCTTAACGGTATGCGGCATTCGAGGCAATCCTCACTCGGCCACCTTCGCTTCGTGTGTGGGTGCCATTTACAAGGGACAACAGTCTGTCTGCTGTCACCCCCACCACCCCCAAGATAACCCCACAAACCAACAGAACCGCCTCACCCATCCTGTGCAATTTGTGGCCTGGCTTTAAGTTTCTGGCTTAAGTGCGCATGTCCTGGACACGAGATTGTCTGCTGCCCGCTGCCCGCTGCTTTCCTTGCTTTCCTTGCTCAATTATTGACGAAAAATTGTGAAATTTGCCCGCCTGCGTGGATTTTGTTAATTGCCTCCCACTACCCAGCTTAACCCATTCAACACCCCAATCTTTCCTTAACCCACCTCAACCTTTCGCTGATCGAATTAACTGATTTTGCTGTTGTTGTTCCGCAGTGCGTTGACATAAACAAACAAAAGTTCACACTGAGAGGCAAAATAAATAAATAGAGTGAAAATTTCATTTCGTTAAATGGCGACGTCGACGATGTCGCTTAATTGAATATCGTCCAACAACAAAGGCAACTATAGAGTTCTCGACTAGCAAATCCACTTGACGACAAGCAGCTAAGACAATTGCAGAAGGCGTGACAACCCTACCCCTGCCACCCACTTTTCCGCCCATCTTTCCACTATGCCTTCGTCATTGCATCAAAACAAAATTCAATTAAGTTGATTGCAAATCGTTGCCGTCAAAATGAAGACGAAAAGAAGAGCAAAAGGAAATGAAATCGAGCAGAAATTGCATAAAATAGGCTTTACAAAATATATATTTAGCCTGCAGTAGTGGTGATAAGTGTATTTTTTTTTAATTACAATAATTATTTTTAACAGGAAGGAAAGAAAACACTAAATTGTGGATTACATTGCGTATACGTAATAAATTTAAGCTTTTGCTTTATATTCGCTTTTCGATCTAATTGTATAGTATCTCTGCTATCAATTTATATTTTTTATCAGCTTTGCCTATCATTTTAAAAGCCCTAACTCTTTTTTCCTCCCAAAAATAGCCCATTTACCATACATTTTTATTAACAGTTGGCTCTGTTAATTAAAGCTTTCAATTCATTCACTTCTCACACTACTTAGTGCTCCTTCCGTTTTCCCTTGCGGCCTGTTCGTGTCATCTATTGGCCAACTTCTCTTGGCCGAGAGGCTAATTGGTATTGTCAGCACTGCCGCTGTCATTTAGCCAGTATAATATTACTATTTTTTGTGTGGTGCCACCAATATTTACATGGTTATTTAAATTTAAAAAAAATATATGTCAAACTGAATAATTTATATTTAACGGAAAAAGTGGTTGGTTTTTTTTTGTGTCCTAGTGAATGATTTATTTTAACATACGTGCATAAAAACTATTAATTAATTTATAAAACATATGCGAGGCTTTCAGTGCATGACAACAGCAGCAGAGAATGCAATTTTTCCGATACGGCTCCACACGGCGTATGTGTAATATGTCACCTGATTTATGAAGAACATTGCGTGGCGTATAAAAAAGTAAAGCGGCTAAATAGGTGTTAAATATTAATAATTAATGATGATTTTAAAACAGGAAAGCTGAGTTATTAATTTCAAAAAATATTTATTGATACATCTTATTAACTGTAAACCTTTTAAATTCTTCTATTTTTAAATCTGTCTCTTGTTTACCTTGTGTTCTTTTTGCTTTACACAAATTGGACAAACTTTGGGTAATTGCACTTCTAATTGCTTTATTACAGCTTTAATTGCTCGTTGTAAAAACGCTCGCTGTTAATTTACAGCTGTTATTTAACAGCCTAGCAGATGGTGCGAAAGAGAAGGAGGGGGATGGGTTGGAAAGAGAGGGAAAGAGTCACTTAGTCAGGGCGATTGCTTGGCTTGTTTTTGTGATGTTTCCTTTGTTTTGTTTTGATTCGCTTTACCTCCGACTGTTTGTCTATGTTTTCTTTTCTCTCTATATTCCTGTCTTCCACTCCACTCTTTCTCTCGGATTTCCACTCGGTTCCCGAAACGGGGAGAAAGACCCTTTGTAAATTTTAATGGCAAATCTGCTGCCATTTGCGGCACATTTCGCGTACAATTTTCATTTTTGTTATGCCCACATATTTATTTTCATGGCTTGTCCTAGGTGGTTGGGTGTTTTTCGGTGGGGTAGCGTGTAGGCTCGTTTTTTTCGTACACAGGGGAAAATAGTATCGATTAAGGAAAAATCGGAATCAAATAAAAGTTATTAAAAACAGGAATCAAGGGAGAATATTTCCTTGAAGTAGGCAACAATATATTTTAATTGAGAAAATCCAAGTACAATTTTTAGAGCATACTGTTCAACACACTTTTAAGAGATTTCTTCGGCATTCCAGTTAGTTACATTTTCAAAGATGTTTTATTCTGATTTCATCAATTGGTTCTTATTTTATTTTAACAACCCAGAGCTATGGGTCTAAATATAATCATACAACAAATTATAAATATTTAGCAATGAACATATGGTTTTGGTCAGTGTATACTACATTGCTAAAGGGGGCGCACTTTACATTTGTTTTGTTTATTTTGGCGTGAGCGTTGCCAGCCACGAGAGCATGGAAGACATGGCCACTGCGAGCGAGGGAGAGAGCGCCATCGAGTGAGTGTTAGTGCTGGTGTAAGTGTAAGCGAGTGGGGGCCGGCAAGGCTTGGCTCTCCTTATTGTTGCTGCTTTTGCTGCCGCTGTTGCTGGCATGCCATTTCCCGTTATCAGTGGCAGACTTTCTGCCAACCTGCTGTCGCACGCTGTCGGCGTCGCTGCCCACTGCCTCTGCCGCCGCTCAACGGTGACGCCACAAACGCCGCACTGTGGGTGAAATTTGGAAATATCAAAGAGTTGGGGAAATGGGAAATGGAATATTTTATTCAGAACCCAAGTCATTTATTTTATTAAACGTAAACTGCATTATTTAAATTAGACAAAAAATTATTAAAACATATAAGGGATTTTTAAATCATTTCAAACTTATCCATTGATTTTATAATAATAATCCAACTATTGGTCGAATTCCAAAAACAAAAAAATTATTTATAAAGTTAAATGAAAATATCTAAAATATTTGTAAACTTTCCCACAAATAAACATAAAAAAGGCTTTTATAGATAACGATAAAAAGGTTCAGACTTTATTAGCTTTATTTAATCAGCACATAGAATTTACCCCACTGTACCTCATTCTGTGTCCCTCATTTTGGATTTTGTGCGCACGCCGTGCCAGCTAATTTTGGATTTTCTAAGCGAGCCGAGTGAAATATTTTTAGCTCTTCGACTGAGACGCAGCTGCGCAGTCGACGCTGGCAGCGACGTCGACATGCAGATTTTTGCAATTGTTTGCCTTATTTGGCCGCTGACGTGATTTTGTTGTTGTTGTTGTCGTTGCTGTATTTTTAGCCAGTTGATTTATCATTCTCATTGCGTTTACGCTGCATTTGTGGCTAATCAGTATTCTTTCTCCCTTCCTCTCGTTGCAGGTGAGTTTTCCCCCCTGTTTTCCCCATTATCATCATCATCATCGCATTGTTGTTTCGTGTAAATATGCATGAAGTGCAGATAAAACCGTAAGTTGAGCTAAGTATTCGAGTATTAAGGAATCGCCATTGCTGGAATGTTTGCATCATCGCTGAGTTATTTTGATAAGCAGCAGCTGAAGCCAAGATCACGGGTTACGTATACGCAGCGTAGGACGGCTCAGAGATTGAGTGTGTATAACAGTTCTCTGAGTGGATTCGCTGGAATGCTCATACATCACCGATATGTTTGGTAATCTAGATGGAATCAGGGAAAAATCATAGATGAAAACTTTATTATTCGATACATTTATGTTTTAAACATGAATAACAAAAATAACTCAATTTCAATCAAGTTTTGAGAAACACTTGACAAATATTCCAAATATTTAGAAATCTGGATTACAATATCATAATCATAAATTGTATTTAGTTTTCATTTTTATCTAGTATATTTTTCTCACTGCACGGAATAATAATTGTGTCATTTGCGTAAACAAATCAATGTGCGTTTGCTTGTGTGCGAGTGAGATATTAAAGGCCAAGTCAAGTCTTCATACTTCCACCCAACCATTCTCCCCCCTTAATACACCCAACCAAATCCGACTTCTTTCTCTTATTATTCCGATTTTCCTATGCAACTGTATTTTCTCAGCCTTTCCCCAGCATTTCCCGACCGCTCTCCCCGTCGCCCGGCTTTGAAGTGTTTACATTTTGCGTTTGAATTATCGCTGTTTTATATGCTTCGCTTTGATTTTCTATTCACTTGTTGTTATTGCCCTGTCTGCTTTACTTATTTTAAGCTAATTTTAGTATTTAGCTTTCGTTTGCATTTAAATTCAATTTGGAAAAGCGGCGGGGAAAACGCTTTGGGCTTGGGAAAGAGCGTACTGTACTGTACTTTTTATTTTTAATTTCCAATTCGATTTAATTGTTGTTCTTGTTTCGTATTTTTGTTTCGCCTTTTCCGATTCGATTTGAGTTGATTTGTGTGTGTGTGCTTGGCGCCGTTTGGCTTTCTGAAATGTAGAAAAAAATCTTAAGAAAATATAAAAGAAATTATTTCTCTTAAAAATATTTTAAAACTTACAAATTTGAATTGTGGTTTTCTGTAATAATTATAGAAAATGTATCCACAAATTCAAAAGATGTTAGAAGAAATCACTGGAAATTGTATTCTAATAATCTTGGAAATCGAATTTTACTATGTTCTATATAAGAACTTCCCTTCAAACCTTAATATCATGATCACTTTTGAGTAAATTTTAATAAATTATATTAAAAGGATTCCCCTTTTTCCTGTATGAGTGTTATAAATCCGCCTGTTAAGTAAAGCTTATCTGGTATTTATCCGTTCTGAAAGATCCCTCTACTTTTCTCACTCTCTTCCCTGAACAGTTCTCTCTCTTTCTCTCACTTCACGCAGTTTGCCTTCGGAGAAGCCGAGTTTTGTTTACCGACTGGTTGTTGTTGTTGCTGTTGCTGTCGCAATTGAAGCGCAGTTTCTGGCAGCAACAACATGAGCTATACCTATAGATATACCTATACCTATACCCATACCGAACATACATAGCTACAACAGCGAGGCATGCGAAATCCCTTGAAGCGTTTCAACGTATTTTTTTCTACCCCCCTGCAAACCCCCTTAACCCCTCCCTTCCATTTTGCTGCGCTTCGGTTTGTTTGATTTGGCTTGCTCACCTTCGGCTCGGCAACAACAATATCGAACGACGAGCGTCGACGGAGGCAGCGACGTCTACGTAGACTCAACCTGAAACTCGAAAACGAACCCGAGGCTCGTGCTGTTTCATTTGAATGGGCACACGACGGAGTTCGAGTTGGATTGGCCACAGCGTGCCGGCCAAATTGGAAGTGGAAGCCTTTGGTTCCACTTTGCGAAAACTTTAAAATTCGCTTAGCCAAATTGGCAGCTTTAGGGCCATTTCAACATATTTTCGGTTCACTTAAGAGTGTCCGGTGTGAGCGGAAAATCTATGGGAATGTCTGAAATGGTTGAAAACCTAAACTAAACTAAACTGTCAGGCAGAAAAATTAGAAACCTTTGGTTCCACTTAAAGGAGTATTAAAAAAAAATCATTAAAAAAATGATTTTTATTTAGTGTTCAGGATTACTTGACTTGAGACAATACAAATTTCGACCAACAACAGAGATTTTTAATTTAATACATTTTCTTTTAAATGTTTCTTTAAATTTCCATTTAGCTTGAAGAATTTCAAATCTTTAACCCACTAAAAATCTTTTATTGAATTAACTGTTTAGTTAATTGGCCCAAACTCGGCTTAATTGTGCAAAAATATAATTTATGTAGTCTTCGAAAAACCAATATTCAGGGGAAGGGGAAGAGTACTTGTAGACGTAGTCATTTATCACAGGCTTCTTTTGCAAATACCTTGGCGCCCAGGACCTCATTCCCATGTCCTTTCTCTCGTTCTGTCTCTCTTCATCTCCCTTTCTTTTCATCCTGTGCCTAGGCCATAAATATCGTATTAAATATTTGCCTTAGAATCGCCTGCGATGTCGGCGTTTCGCGTTTGCATTAACGGCGTATTTTGTCTGTTTATCTCGCTAGTTATTGTTCGCTGCCCATAGGTGGTGCTTTGCTATTTTGCGAGGGGGTGGCGGCCATGGGCAGGGGAGTTTTGGGCCAGGGGGTGGGGGGTTTCGCCCCTGGTTCGGTGGTTGCAAACTTTTGTGGCATTGCCAGTTGATTGGATTGCCATGAGATGAACTTGGCGTCGCATGTGAGTGTGTGAGTGTGCGAGTGAGTGTGGCCAGTGATTTATGGGTCCCCCGTGCTGATATGGGATACGATATATGCTATAAGCCGTATGCCATAGATATACAATAGATACAATGTCATTAGCGCTTCGCTCGATACATCGTTCGTCTTTTGGAGAAGAGAACCCCATATTTTGATTCTCAATTTTATTTTAATCTGATTGAAAAGTAGAAAAAGGAAGAAGGACTTTCTGCACTTGATTACATTGAACACAAGTATATATTTTGGTATTACTTAGGAAGTTCCAATCGGATTGAAATTAACAATTTTATTTTTAGAACATTGGAAGATCATTATAAAAATTTAAAAGGGTATACATGGAATTTTAGTGTGTATTAAACACAGAAAGAAGCTGAATTTAGAAAAAAAGCAGAGAAGTCAACAACCATTGAAAGGAATTTCACCATCATTTCATCAGAATATATTTGATTTTCCATTAAGCAATTAAAAAATACAACCTAAATATGAATTTTATTTTTTAAAATTTTTAAGGGTTTTTACTTCATTATAAAACTTTACTTTTAAGGCAACCCTTGGCTGTCTAAAACATCAGCAACTGTCGACATTTGTGTAAAAAATTAACGAAATTTCTATACCGTATAGTACTTTTGGTCTCTCGTTTTAATTGGAGATTTTGGAAGACAAACTTAAGATACAAGAAGATGATGCAGCCGGGGGACCAGATCTTCGCCTGCGGCTTCGAGCTCTTTGGGCGAGTGCAGGGCGTTTGCCTGAGGAAGCAGACGAGGGACTTGGCCACGTTGAACGAGGTGCGCGGATGGGTGATGAACACGGACGAGGGAACGGTCAAGGGGCAGCTGGAGGGCACCCTGCCCAAGGTCAACGAGCTCAAGTTCTGGCTATTGAATTTCGGCAGTCCGCGGGCGATTATCGAACGGGCGGAGTTCACGCCCACCAAGGAGATCACCTCGCATAATTTCAGTCGCTTCTCGATTCGCTACCATCATGTTGCCGCCCCAAAGAAGGCAACTTAAAGGAGGGCTATATATCTAGAACCAAAATTGTAACTGTGCTATTTGTTTGTAACCGTTTGTTTGGCTCTGCGAACATCATTTATAAACCTCAAAAGTGAAAAACAGGCTGCCAGCCACTAATTAAGCCGCACAAAGAAATGCTCAGCGCAATTACATAGGGGCTGGCACATCTACTACTTTTTATACCCGTTACTCGTAGAGTAAAAGGGTATATTAGATTCGTGCAAAAGTATGTAACAGGTAGAAGGAAGCGTTTCCGACCCTATAAACTATATATATTCTTGATCGGGATCACTAGCCGAGTCGATCTAGCCATGTCCGTCTGTCCGTCTGTCCGTCTGTCTGTCTGTATGAACGCTGAGATCTCGGAAACTATAAAAGCTAGAAGATTGACATTTTGCATGCAGATTCTAGGAGTTCCTACGCAGCGCAAGTTTGTTTTAAAAGGGTGCCACGCCCCCTCTAACGCCCACAATCGCTTATATACGATTTTAAAAATTTCAATATTTTGGAAAAGTAAAAATGCAGTTTTATTGTGTTTATCAATACCTATCGAAATGTAAAAGAAATTTTTTTAATCGGACCATTCGTTAAAAAGTTACGGCGGATCAAAGTTTTTCTCCATCTCCTTCGCACTCCCTTTAGCTGAGTAACGGGTATCTGATAGTCGGGGCACCCGACTATAGCGTTCTCTCTTGTTTTTTAATATTCCTATACATATAGATGTATACAAAGGTATATATATGTGAGATGACTGGGTTAGACAGACACCTGCAGCTTCAGCTTCAGTTTTAGATTCAGTTTCAGCTTCGGCTTGGCCACATTTCCAGTTGAGCGACGCCCCAAACTGGCAATGAGTTTTTACGACACACAAACAGCAGCCAAACAGCCGTGAGTCGAGGCAAACAGACAATACTGGCTATACGGAATATCTAGAATAGCAACAGAGAGCAAAAAATATTTATCGTCATTCATTGACGGGAGCAGTGATTGAAAATTATGGTTAAAGGTGGATATTTTGAAAATATAGTGGAGTTTGGAAAAATATTTATATTTTATATAACGTGCATATATCAATTAACTTCCATTTTATATTTGTTTAAAATAATTTTATCCAATTACTAGGTATAGTTTTAAAAATAATTGTTTTTAATTCTTTTTTTTTTAAGTTTTTTTTTTTTTGTAAATTTACTTTTAATGATATAAATATAACACAGTGCTTACTTTATCTGGAGTTAACTGTATTGATTTATAACTTTATATTTGACAACTTCATTAATTAAAGATCCGCAAGTTTCTTGGTAATCCTGTTTTTGAAAATAATTACTTTGTTGATTTTCTATGTATAGCTTGGCTTTTATACTCAAAGTCCTCCATATTCTGAAAATTACTAACTGAAGATCAGTAATTTTTTTCGTTATCTTATTCCTAAAAATAAATCATTTTGGTGATTTTGGGAAGTATTCTTTTGGTTCTTTAACCCTTATATATGTGAATTCGATTATGCCTCGAAGTCCTTCTTACTCTGATATAAAACAGAGTGGTTTAAAATCCGAATCGGGTGGAAATCGAAGTGCCACATGCACGTCTTATCACATTTTCGAGTTGTCCAAGTGTATCGCAACATGGAGCGAGAATTGAGTTGCCCGTCGCCTGTTGTTGCTGTAAATGCTGATGTTGTTGCTGTTGTGCTCCCAAATGCCCTCCATGGGTCGCTGACTACCACGACGCCTCTGCCCGCTGCTGGCGTCTCAGCCGGCGCCTCTGCCGCCGAAGCACTGCGCATAATCACAACAAAATCAAACAAATGAACGGCACTGACACGGCGGCAACAGCAACAGCAACACCAACAGCAGCAGCAACAGCAACATCATCGCAGCAGCAGCAGCAACATCACCGCAACAGCAACAGCTTCGCTTGGCGAGTGTGCGTGCATGTGAGCTTGTGTTGGCAACTTCGTTGCGTGTGTAACAGGCGCCCAGATTTTCCGAGAGAGCTGAAAAAGAACATTTTCACATTTATACATTTTCCCCAAGCGTACGGAGTGGAGTGTTCCCATTTGTTGTTGTTGCTGTTGTTGGGCTTGCGGAATTTTTATAGGTTAAGCTGTAAGCGGTCGAAGGAGGAGGAGGAGGGGGCGTGGCAGGGGCGGGTAAAAAGGGGGAGGCTGTGGCCAGCAAAAGAGGGTTGTTGGTGGTGGCCTTAACTAGTTTCAGCCGGCCGGTGTCGTTGCCTTGTAAACGAGCAAAAAACGCGAGATAAAGAGAGAGAGGTTCGTGCTCTTTTGAGTGACTCGATTTTTGAGTGATTCCTGTAACCCCCACCCCCTGTGAATTTTCCCAACACCCCCCTCTCAAATTCCTTTGCGCATTCCTTCGACGTTGACGTCGCTGCCCGTTTCCGGTGTCACTTCCTTATTTAGTTGTTCCACGGTGTTTGTTGTTACTCGTATTTTCGGTTGGGATTTCCTTCGGTGTCCTTGTAGGCTCAACCCAATTTAACAGCCATCAAAACAGGCAGCGAATTCAATTTGCCTGAAAGCCAGCCCAAAAAAAAGAAAGAAACGACGATCATTAGTTGGATTATTATTAGGCTATTAGTGGTAATCAAATTTATGGCACAAATACAAATTGAGGGAAAACTTTCATGACGCCAAAATGGAAATCGAAAATACAAGAGGGTGGTAAAGGGGGAGGGGGCAAGACAGGTTGTCGCGGCATACATAAATGCAAACACTTTGTGCAAATATTTGTGTCATTAAACAAATGACAAACGAATTGGTTTCAACATGAAAGCCGCGAGAGAGAAGGAAAGAGAGAGAGAGAGCAGCTGACATGCAACATGCTAACAGCAACAGCAACAGCAGCTTATCAGGCGTCTGTTAGGGCTAACAGCAACATCCCCGCAGCAACATCCCCGCAGCAACACCCATACTAACAGCCACCCACTCGCACACAGATACTCACTCAACGCAGCGCTGCAACAATGCAAAAAGCAAACTTTCTCGCTGCCGGCGTCGCTGCTGCTGTCATGTTGTTGCTGGTGTTGCTGCTGCTGCTGCTGCTGGCGTCGCTCGTCGCTCGAAGTCGGTTCGTTTGGTTTCGCTGACAGCGGCTCGTGCCAGTACTCAACCGACTGCCAAACGGCGCACGACAAACCAGCAGCAGCAGCTGAGGCAGCAGCAACAGCAGCAGCAGCAGCAACACCAGCAACAGCAACACTAGCAGCAGCAACACCAGCAGCAGTAATAGCCGTACGGCAGCAACAGCAACACTAGCCAAAGAAAAGCTGAGCATTTTTTTTCGTTTCTGCGGTTCGTTCCCTCAGCGATAAAAACATAACAGCAACACATCAACGACTACGGCAATATAACAAAAGAAAACAAATTAAAAAGAAATACTACAAAAATGCACTTAAACTTAATGAAGAAACAAAGTGTTCAAGTGATTCAAAAAGTTAGTGTCTAAAAAGTGAAAACCAGAAAAGAAAAGAAACAAATGAAAAAGAGCAAATATTACGCTAATATTCTTATCAAAACTCAGTGATTAAAGAAATATAAACAATACGAATGAATAACAGTTTTTAGTAAATTAAAACATTTTTATGAGTTACAAAAGAAATTCAATTGTTATCAGCCTGAAAAGTAAAATAATTATTAAGTTATGAAAGATTTAAAGCGATCGAATATTTTTTAGGTCTTTTCATGGAAATGTTTTTCAGAAGATCTTGAGCTATATTATTATGTGCTCTCAAGCCAATCTTCCTGCTTATTTATTTGACATTTTATTTCGCTTTTTTCGTATCTCTGGTTCTTGTGCGAGAAATTGTGCATAGCAAATGCAGATTTATTAGGTGCCGACTTCGTAAGACGTAAAATGGCAGAAATTAAAAATCATAAATCAAAAGTGCTAAATAAATCAGGAGGAAAATTGAGCAAAAAGTGTGTGAGTGTGTCTGTGGGTTTTTTCCCACTCTTTTTCACTCGATTGAGACCATTAATTACATTGCAGTAGATCCGTTTGGGAATTTCTTCTGTGCGCTGCGTAATTTTGTTTTTCATAAATTATACATTTTAATGTTTAGTTGCTTGCTAAAATATCAAAAGAAAACATTTATGCCAAACTGAATTTCTGTTTGATTTCTCCGTGTGACTGAGACTGTGTGTGTGCGTGAGTGTTCTCGTGTGTGTTACGCATTTTGCTTAGACAAGTGGCCAAGAAGATGGTGGGGAAGAGGAAGAGGAAGAAAAGGAGGAACAGATCTGAGCGAGCAATTGGTCGTTTGTAATGCCCTCACCAAAAAGTGGGGCATGCTCACGATGCCATGAAGTAGAACACGCTTTTGGAACTGTGTATCTGCACTCGGTATTTAGTATTTAGTATTCATAAAGATGTGCATATACTAATGGCTATTTGTGCATTGGTTTGTGTGACTGTGAGTGTGTGTGAGTTTGCCGTGTGGAAACAATTGGGCTGATTAACGGTTTTGAATTATGCAAATTTCGATGGTTATCAGCGGGGGACTTTTAGATACACACCTGCTGTTACAATTTGGTTATTTGCATTGTTTTTGCTCGACTTTTTTCTAACGGGATTTTAGTTGGCAACTTTATATGTATTATACTTTGTTTAACATAAATAATATCATATTTTGGTATCTAAAAGTAGGCTATAAAATATTTGAAATTAAAATATATGGAAAACATCATAAAAGTAAGACTTAAAAAACGGCAAGTTCCTACTGCAGCCAAAACGGCTGGACATAAAAATCTAAAATAAAAAACCGAAATTCTGAAATAATTCAAAGACTCATGCTAGCTCATAACCTACTTTACACTTTTATATTTCTAGAGTATTCAAGAGTTAACCATTTTCCAGAACCATACTTCCAACGCTTCTGTATTTTCGTGTATAATTGAATAGTGAGAGACAACAGCATTTAGGAATTCTCAGGCGAAACAACAGCAATAGTAATAGCAATAGCAATAGCAATGGCAATGGCAATAGCAACAATTGCCTTTGAGCGAGCAACAAGCAAACTGAAACCAAACCGAGAAATCTGGCTTAGCCTTTTGGCGTTGCGGAAATTGATGCTGCCTCAGTCGACGTCGCTGCCTGCGACTACATTAATCTTACTTTTATTGCTCTCTCTCTTTTTGTTGTTACTGTTGTTTAATTAATTTTTGGTAAACATAATTTCCCATCGGGCTTTGTGCGCCAGCTCAGTTAAATGAGTTGAATAATGATTTATAATTCACTTTATATTTTTTCGCGATTTTCTTTTTTAATTGTGTGCAAAAAATTAATAGTATGGAAAATGTAATGCGAGTAAGAAAAAGGAGGGTGAAAAACGAGAGAAGGCGGGAGGCTAAACAAGGCCAAAACATTACGCATACGCCGCATGTGTCGTGCAAAAATGGGGTAAGAAATGGTTAAAATAGCCAGGAATTAATTGGAGGCGCTGGTTGGTGGGCGGGTGGTTTCTGTTATGGCTGACACTTGAGCGGACGTTTTAAGTTACACTTTTAATTAATTGTTGCGAATAAATGATGGTCCGCTGGCAAAGGAGAAAATGCGCCAGAAGAGTGAGACTGAAAAAAGAGTTTGACAAAGAGCTGTGGAAATTAAGTACATATTTTATAATTTAAAATTGAGTTTCGCTTTTGAGTGTGGAATTCAACTCTTAGCAATTATTAAATCCCATTGATAAGGATTTTGTGAGGGTTCCATATGAAACTTCAAAGTTTCGCTGGCAAAACCAATGACATGTGACCCATGATTTGATAGTATTCGGAAATTCCAGTTTCAGTGATAAGACTTTTGGTGCTATATTTTTCTTAAATTGAAAGTCGGAATCACATTTCTGATAATTTTAATATCAAATAAAAACACCTCTTAACGAGGTAAAAAACTAGTGACGATCGCACCTTCAACATACAAAAGTTCTGATATCAACATTTGTGACGAAAAATTATTACACTCGTCATTAAATAGACTTTCTAATATTTTCTCATTCGGCCCGCCCTAGCAGACTATTCCAGCCTTTTTCCCTTCACAGGCATTTTCTATTGCAGCGTGCCGAATGAGAAAATATTAGAAAGTCTATTTAATGACGAGTGTAATAATTTTTCGTCACAAATGTTGATATCAGAACTTTTGTATGTTGAAGGTGCGATCGTCACTAGTTTTTTACCTCGTTAAGAGGTGTTTTTATTTGATATCAGAAGTTTTTGTTTGTTTACATTTGCTCTCATAGGAGCTAATATATACATTTAAATTTAAATTGGTCAATCATAATTTGTAAGCCATTGTATTTAAACAAATTAAGTTAAAAAGTATTTCAAAATACCTTTTAAACGAGGTATGGCACATGTCTGTACCTTTAGTAGTGTAGAACTTACAAACTAACGAAATTTAGCAATTTTTAGCTTTTTTCCCGCTAAAGTAGCGGCTTTTTCCAAAAGTCGTAGAACAAAAGATTCCTATATGGAACTCTTAAGTGCAAATTTACTGATTCCATGACCCTAAAATACAGTTCGGATACCCTCACACAAAATTCCATACTCAGGAAGCTTTAGTTGTTCGAGCTGGCAAAAGTGGCTATTTTCGTATAAAAATAACTTTTAAACGTGACTTTTTACAGTAATGTGTTATATACCAAAATTTAAGGAATCTCAAGGGCTATACAGTTTAAAGTTTTCAAGAAAATCGTTAGAGCCGTTTTTGAGAAAAATAAAAAAAAGCTAAAAAAAAAGTTTTAAAAAATTGTCTTTTGTTCATATCTTTTTAATTATTACATTTACACAAATTGCATATAGAAGGCGTTTATAGCATTTAAAAATACCTTTCAAACGAGATGCAGCACAAGTCTGTAGCTTTAGTAGTATGGAAGTTACGGCTTTCCGAATTTTAGCTATTTATAGCTGTTTTCCCGCTAAACTAGCGGGTTTTTCCAAAAGTGGTAGAACAAAAGATTTTTATATCGATGTGATGAACGTCATATCAAATTTTCAGAACTTAAAAAACATATTTTGGACAAGTGGACAAGTGGACAAGCGGACAAGCGGACAAGCGGACAAACAGAATTAAATTTTCATTTTGGGAAGAAGAAGAAAATCTTATTTTGGCTATAACTTTTGAACGGAGAGTCGGATTTTGACAAATGACCCCTCATTCGACGGGTATTTTCAAAAGGAATACAACTAAAACATTGCGAGGGGGCATTTATCCCCACCGGCCCCAACAGCTCCAAATTTCGAAATTTTCACTTTTTCACTTTCACCGCTCTCTCTCCCAAGCCAATTGATTTTCTTAAAGTCTTGGTATGCAATCCTTTAAGTTTTTGCAATACCTTTCGATTGGTGTATTACTCATTACGATCGGACTATCACAGCAGATTTTCAATTTTGCGGCTATATAATAGTAGTCGCCTTCGCACACTCTCCTGGTGCGCTTCGTCACTACATGGACTGCCGTCCATAGTGATTTCATTAAATTCTTAAAACTTTTTGGCACATTCTTCGGTGAATTCAATAACGTTAATCTGCTTAATTATACCTCTCTTCTACGCATTTGGCCTTGTATGGCCGCCATTTTCTGGGGAATCCAAGGCGACTCCTCCTCTATCATCTTCCAGTTCCTGTCTCTCAGCACCCATATACCATATACCATGCAATGTGGCAAACTCTAGCAACTAGCCACTGGCAACCCAACCAACTAATCAAACAACACGAACGCAAAACGAAGGCTTTCCACGAAACATTTGATGTGTTTTTCTGTTGCTTTTGCTGTTGGGGACGAGAGACGATTTCCGTTTTGGGGCTAGCTGCTGCTATATAGCTATATATTGTTTTTTCTTCTTCTTTTTCCCCGTGCTGAGTGGCCGAGAGTGTCGGTTTGGATTCGCCGCTAATTCGCATTAATCATACGACGCGTTAGACGCGCTCTCTTTTGTTTATGCATTGGAATCATGAAAACGAAATTCATACAAAACTGAACTGAACTGGTCGCCACGAGAGGTGGAAAGAAGCTTTTCCACATTTTTATTTTTACACGCAAAAATTTACTAGCTGCGTGGAAGCGAGTGGAAGCGAGAGGGGGAGACAGGGTGGAAGAGAGATGGGTGACGCGTCTTCTTACTGACGCCTTTGTTGTTGCTTTTTTATTTTTAATGTGTCAAGGTTCGCGGCATAATTTCTGTTGCTTTATTTCATTTGCGCGTAAAGCAAACAGAAAATATATCAAAGAGTGGGGCAGACTGATAGACAGCGAAGATACAGAAACGAGTCATAAGCCGAGAAATATTTGACTTTCTTTTTGAGCAACCAAACAAATAGAACCTAAAATAGCTTTGTAAGAAAAGTTAAAAACATAAATAAAAAAAAAAAAAAAAAAAATAATAAAATTTAGTAAAATATTTAAAAAAGAAAACCACAAGTTTTAAATACTATTGTTTTTATTCCTGTAAAGTCTAAGCATTGTTTTCTATAAATTCTAAGTTAAAATTTACTTTATACACACTTAAAAAAATTTCTGATATCATCGAAGTTTTAAAATGTTCTCCTAATTAAATTTGATAAAGGAAACGCTCTGATTTACGTTCAGCTTGTGACAATGTGACCACTACTTCAGTGAGCTCAACCTTCGATTTTCAGTATACCCTAGACCCCAGACACTTGCCCCCCGACAAAGTTATTAAGCCCCACCACCAGCGAGACATAAAAAGCGAAGACGGAGGCCAGAACGAAGGCAAAGGCGAAGATGAGGATGTCGACGACGCTGAAGGCGACGCATCGATAAATGTAAATGCAGTAAATGTAGTGGGGGAAATAGGGGTTCAAAGGGTTGGAGGAGGGAGGCCAAAGGGTACGACTATGCTGTAGTTATAGGTGGAAAAGATGGGTTGTGTGTGTGGGGGTGGCAAAACATTTTTATTACCGCAGTGGAGTCGTAAAAAACTAAATTACTTTTAAGTTTGTAAATTGTGTAAGCTATCGCTCTCTTTCTGCTCGACTATGCCCCTCTATTTCTGCAGTGGGTTACATATTTCTTTCCCTTTTGCCCATTTTCCCACCGCCTTTTGGTCAACGCAAGTTTGCATTCTTTGTGTCACGTTTCCATCGAAAGATACCAAAAACACACAGATACAGATACATTTACAGATATACAGCCAGCGAAAGAGACAGCCGATGTGCAGTTAGAGGGCAGTGAAAGAGACGGCATGATCGATGGTAGGCAGTAGCCGTAGGAGAAGAAGAAGAGACAGAGTTCGGGTCGCAGGGAAAAACAAATTTATGAAATGTCATTTATTCATAATGAGCCAAGTGAATGGGGGAAAAGTGTTGGCGCGTGTATCGAAACGAATGATAGTACACAGAGAAATGATGAGAGGAAGATGAGAAGGGGGAGAAATGGGTGAAGAGGGGGATGGAGATGGCCGAAACGGGCCAATTGTGTGCATTGCATTTCGAGTGTTGTAAAGCGCCATAAACTTATTAGGCGAAAGTGTTTTGTGAGTGCGAGAGATTGTGTATGAATGTGAATGCGTAATGAGTGCTGTGCGGCTATTCACTTTGCTATTCATTCGGGGGGATAGTTTTGCAGTCGAATGTAATTGTTTAGCCAGCGATTGAGTGGCTATCGATGACCTGAGAGTGCGGTTAAGAAGACATTTTACTTTGGTAATCCGTAAATAATTAATAGTTTTAGGTGGGAGGTTGGGATGCTGAACGCCAACTACTCAAATATTTGTTTTTAATAGTTTAAGAATTAAGATTATTTTTGAAAATATTTTTGATTGAAAACTTAAGATATTCGATCATAAAAGAGATCCTTACTTTCTATTATTGTAAAATATTTTTTAATATTTAAGAAGAATACAAAATTGTAATTTTTACTTAATAAACGGAAGTCTCTGAAAGTATGTTTTACACTAGGAATAGGAGACTTCCCTTATATCGAATCGTCACTGTTTTCAGGTGGTCGCAGGGAATATTTTGTAAATTGTGGTGAATAATTCTGCACCCCACAAACGAGTCACTTGCGGTTATCCAGAGCATTTCGCAACTTTCCGCACACTTGCAAGTTGCAACCGAGTCCTCTGCTTCTTCTTCTTGCTTTTCTTCTTCTTCAGGTTGAAGTACTATATCGTGTGTGCACTGAATACACTCACACAGATACTCACACGCACACCTCGCGACCCCACTCATATGTCATTGTGTTGGTGGCTGCGCCTATTCGCGGCTATTTTGTATACATTTTGCATTAATTAAAAACAAAATAAACAGCAAAAGTCGCGCGCGCTTCGCCTTTACTGGAGGCATGGAAATAAAAACTGAAAAGCAAACACATTCTGATTTAAATGTGATTGTTTTTCTTGCTTTTTTCGCCTTCGTCTTCCATTTTTTGTTGTATTTGCCTCCGCTGTTATTCACTTTACTTTACAAGCAAGTGAAAATGATTGGAGCGAAGTTATTTCGACTATCTTATACTTGGCAATTATGTGGGGTTTAATGAGTTTAATTAGGTTTTAATTGGAAGTATAAATTGTTTATCATAAAATGCAAATAATTAAAAAATATTTTCAAAGCAATGATTGTATATATTTTTAATTGTTTTCAAATCCCTATAAATCAGTATGATGGTTTATTGTGTCAAAGCTTCTGAACTAAACGCTCTATTATTTATTGCATACTTTTAGAGCTCTTTATAAATGATTTCAAAACTCTTTTTAGCCATTTCTTCTGGTTTTAATATTATAGGATTGTTTAAAGTTGGTAAAAAATAAGTATAAAGCTTTCCCAAGATAGTTTCCGGCGTTATATTTACCTTATTTCTCTGTATATACCAAAACATCCTATTTGATTGCTACCAACTTCACTATATATTCCATATACCCTTTGATTATGCGATTGCGGGGTATTAAAAGCGCTGAAGTAAAGCAGAACAGAAGCAAAAACAAAAACAAAAGCAGCGCCGACGCCAACACAACACACACTGGCGCACAATCGCTCACACAGATACTCGGGTGCTCTGTGTTCTGGTTCTCTTTTTTCTCAGTCGACTTCGGCGTTTTGCCACTGATTAGAAGTGTCTTTGCCTTTTATGTTATTGTTTCTGCTTCTAGCTACCTCTCTGTATTTTTTTGTGATTTTTTTTATACATTTTGTGATTTTTGCCACTGCCTTTGTGCACTTGCGATTTTCATGAAATTTCGCTATGGCTTTTCAATAATTTTTGCACGTCTTGCAAGTGAATTTCTTTTGATTACTCTTGCCAAGTCAGCGATGTGTTGTTGCCATTGTTGTTGAGTGTTAATCGAATCGTGCGGCTCATCAATGCAGCCAGTATATACATGTGTATTATTAATTTATGTGTAATTTCCCTATGTGTGCGCCGTGCAGCCTGAACAAATCAAATTTCAATCAAAAGAACAAAAGCAAAAGATCGAAGGAGAAAACTCTAAAAGCCGTGAAATCAAAAGCCAAATGCGCCCGCGAATCAAATGCAACAAAATGCAAAACTTTCGACGCTGCTCAGCACTGTCGACGTCGTTACACAACACTGGCCCGAAAAGTTCTCCCTATCGAGTGGTAGCCTAAAATCTCCCCACAACTCCCCGACGACCCCAAATCGTGCTACAGCTATTTAAACTTCTGTGTCTCCATATATCGAAGTGTTTCCAAATCTCGGCTCTCGACTCTTAATGTCTGAACTAATCAAAAACTAAACTAAACTTCGCCTAAGCCAGCTAAAGCTATAAACGAACTATCTATGAATATTTGGGTAAGATTTGGGGGATTTAATTGTAAAGGGTTTTAATTGTTTAATATTTATGATTATTTAAATACTATAAGTTGATGAAAATTGAAACTAATTTTTAAGGTTTATTTTTATTACTTTTATAATATAAAAATATTCTTTTTTTCAAATAATTATTTTATTTTATAATGCTAGTAGGACCAATAATGATTTTTAAAATTATGTTTTATAATGAATTAATATTAAGTAGATTCCAATAAATGATGGAAATGTAATGATGATATTAAAATTTGTAATTACTCTAATCATTGCACCTAACTTATATATTTATTTTCGCTCCTCTCTTCTCCTTAGCAACAAAAATTCCTGAAACGACCCGCGGAGGATGTTGACAATGGCCCTGACAGCTTTGAACCGCCGCACAAGTTGCCCAATAACAACAACAATAGCAATAGCAACAATAACAACGGCAATTCGAATGCCAACAACGGCGGCAACAACAACAATGGCTCCAACAACAACACCGGCAACAACTCGAACAACGGCAACAATGGCACCAGCAACAACAACAACGGGAACAACAATGGGAACAACATCAACAACGGCTCAGAGAATCTAACCAAATTCTCGGTGGAAATTGTACAACAACTTGAGTTTACCACATCGGCGGCCAATTCGCAACCGCAGCAGATTAGCACAAATGTCACTGTAAAGGCGCTGACCAATACGTCGGTGAAAAGTGAACCAGGTGTTGGTGGTGGCAATAGCAACAACAACGGAGGAGGAGGAGGCGGGGGAGGCGGCAACAACAACGGCAACAACGGAAGCGATCATCACCAGCAACAACAAGGCGGCGGACTGGGTGGCCTCGGCAACAATGGAAGGGGGGGCCAAGGAGGAGGAGGACCCGGTGGCATGTCCACCAATCCCGGAGGCCTCGGCGGCATGGGCGGCATGCCACCCAACATGATGTCCGCCCAGCAGAAGACCGCCCTTGGCAACCTGGCCAATTTGGTGGAGTGCAAGCGGGAACCCGATCACGATTTCCCCGATCTCGGCTCGCTGGACAAAGACGTCGTCGGCGGCGTTGGCGGCGTCGGTCAGTTTCCCGGCTTTCCCGATCTCCTCGGCGACGACAACTCGGAGAACAACGACACCTTCAAGGATCTCATCAACAACCTGCAGGACTTCAATCCCAGCTTCCTCGACGGCTTCGATGAGAAGCCGCTGCTGGACATCAAGACGGAGGACGGGATCAAGGTGGAGCCGCCGAATGCCCAGGATCTGATCAACAGCCTGAATGTGAAGTCGGAGGGTGGACTGGGTGGTCATGGTTTCGGTGGCTTTGGCCTGGGACTCGACAACTCGGGCATGAAGATGCGCGGAGGTGGCAATCCTGGCGGCAATCAAGGCGGAGGAGGCTTCCCTAATAATGGTGCAGGAGGTGGCAACGCCGGCAATCCCGGCGGCAATGGTGGCAACTCTGGTAATCTCATGTCTGAACATCCGCTGGCCGCCCAGACACTCAAGCAAATGGCCGAGCAGCATCAACACAAGAACGCCATGGGCGGCATGGGTGGCTTCCCCCGACCGCCGCACGGCATGAATCCCCAGCAGCAGCAGCAACAGCAGCAGCAGCAACAACAGCAGCAGCAGCAACAGGCCCAGCAGCAGCAACATGGTCAGATGATGGGCCAAGGTCAGCCGGGTCGCTACAACGACTACGGTGGCGGCTTCCCCAATGACTTTGGCCTGGGACCCAACGGCCCGCAGCAGCAGCAGCAGCAGCAGCAACAGCAGCCGCAGCAGCAACATCTGCCGCCGCAGTTCCACCAGAAGGTTCCGGGCGGCGGTCCCGGTGCTGGCATGCAACAGAGCTTCCTGGACATCAAGCAGGAGCTCTTCTATTCCTCTCAAAACGATTTCGATCTCAAGCGCCTGCAGCAGCAGCAGGCCATGCAGCAGCAACAGCAGCAGCAGCAGCAACACCACCAGCAGCAGCAACAGCAGCCCAAAATGGGCGGAGTGCCGAACTTTAACAAGCAGCAGCAGCAGCAACAGGTGCCACAGCAGCAGCAACTGCAACAGCAGCAGCAGCAATACTCGCCCTTCAGCAACCAGAACGCCAATGCGGCGGCCAACTTCCTCAATTGTCCGCCGCGGGTTGGTCCAAATGGCGGCCAGCAACCCGGCAATCTGGCGCAGCAGCAGCAGCAACCCGGGGGTGGACCGCAGCAGCAGCAGCGCGGAAATGCCGGCAACAACGGGCAGCAGAACAACCCGAATGCCGGACCCGGCGGCAACACCTCGAATGCACCGCAGCAACAGCAGCAGCAACAGTCGACGACCACAACGCTGCAGATGAAGCAGACGCAGCAGTTGCACATTAGCCAACAGGGTGGCGGAGCCCATGGAATTCAGGTGAGTCTACCGCTTTTATATACCCACTATGTCAGTCAGAAGACCCCAGTGAAATACCCCAAAAAACAAACCCTTAAACTTCGAAACTGTTGCCTAGACGGAGCTTATCCAATAACATAACGCTACTTAATGCCATTGACACGTATGTAAATTTCCATGCATATTTAAGTTATCAGCGTAACGAAGTCAACAGCTTTTCACGAAAATCCCGACAGCAGCAGCGGCGACGGAAAAGCGAAAAGCTCCTAGGGGGTTGTTTTTCCCGCATTGAGTGAAACTCTAGCTTTTCACTCGAACATTTCACTCAGCTTGTTTTCTTTATATTTATCTTCTTTTTTTTTGTGTGGGTTTTTGTTGTGAAAGGATCATAAATCATGTTGGGGCAAACAAGCCCTGCAAACGAACCTTTGGCCGCTCTTCCCGCTCTCTCACCGCTCTTTCGCAAAAGAGAACGTTCGCTCGTTTAACCCTCGATTTTCCATTTCCACTCGCCAGCCGAGTTTATCTCTGTCCATTAATTTTACCACACATCTGTTCATAAAATTGCTCGGCGACCTGGCGCTCGGCTTCAGTGAGTCCTCGGCAGCGAGCGAGTGGCCTTCTCTGTGGCTCTCGCTTTTCCCGCCACCCTACCACCCTCCCACCCACTACTCGAATTTCCCGAGTTCCATGTGCGCCATTTTTATTACGTGAGCGACAGGCGAACATTGTTGGGTAAAAAAAGGACGCTACAAGCAAAAAGAAGATTGGTTGCTTTTATTATAGGGGTTTTCTTAAATGGAAATTTCCTTTTTAAGTTGGTAAAAAGCTCAAAGATCTGGAAAAACAATCTCTAATAATGCGAAAAGAGAAGTTAAGCTATGCTCTGAAATACCCAGACAAGGGATGCAAAAGAAAACGTGAGAAGCCCTAGAAGATCTAGCTGAACAAAAACTGTTTGTAGCTGAAATTGTAGAATAAAACAGGGAAAATGATAAAAGACTAATTTGTTTTTGGAAAAATAAAAGATAAAATTATATTTTAGGTAAAACTGTTTTTATTACGTGGGCCTTGTGACACTTTTTAGAGTGTTATAACACCCTGTAAAGCACACTTTAGGGATCCTATTGTATTATTTTTTAGAGAGAGAAAATATAAAATCCATGTTAGTTACAGACCTTAACCACTCTAAACTTCCCCTACCCATTGGTCTGAAACAGAGAACCCTTTTCCTACATTTTTGATCCTTATTTATTGTGAATTTTTGGCAAACAGCCCCAAAGTGCATGGGCCCATGAACATTTACTGAGCTCCGTCATCACTCATCCATATAGTAATGCATTCATCACTTCATTGCTCCGCCATTTCCACTCCCCTCCCCCAAAATCACCCCTTCCCTCTTTGAGGGGCACTTTTTCCGGAAAATGCAAGGGAATCTCTCGCTCACAAAAGCAATATTCCCTAGCCACATGCACATCCTCACACACACCGAATCCCACATATATGTGCTCTAAACCTAACCCATATTCATTATCCGCTCCAAATTGTTTTCCTGTTATTTCCCAGCAACAACAACAACAAGAACGAGAAGAACAGCACCAACATTTCATTTACAAAATGAAAGTGCAAAACTTTTTAAGTTAAGTTTCATGTCGCTGAGTAGTTTTCATCAGAGAACAGCCAAAAAAGCATAAAAGAGAGAAAGGAGAAACGAGAAAGAGGAGAAAGGGGAGATGAGTTAGAGAGAAGGATGGAGAGATGGAGATAGAAGAGAGGGCAGGTTGGTTTTGGCCTGGTCGAAAAAGGGACACGGCAACGGCATTTTATCCGATTTTTGGTCAGTTGCACTGCGAAAAAAGTGTAGATAATTAAGAATTTTAATTTTAAAATATTTCGTTCGTTTTAAAAATACAAAAGTGGAATATTTATTTTTATAATATTATTTAATCATAATATTTTTCAACTATCTTAAAAAGTTTTAAAAATTGTTTTATGTGTATTTTTTCCTGGGCGCATTTAGCTCAAGGTTTGCCATGAATTTCGTTCATGCATTAACCCTCGGTTGCCTGAGACTTTTCCCTCTTAACCACCCTGAAACCCCGCTGCATAGGAAAATAGTTGAAGCAAGTTGAGTGCCGTAGAAAACAGAGGGGGAGAAAACAAGCAGTTTTTGAGGAGGCGAAACTTGTTGACGATTGAGATTGAAATTTTTCGGGGTTTATTATAATTTTTTATTCCTGCTGCCCACTAGCCACTCATCCCAGTCTCTTTTATCCTCGTTTCCTCTTCGGGGCCTTGGCTTTTAGTTTTTTGCTCAGTGGATGCTGGTGGTTCTGCTGCCCATAATCAAAGGCTGTCCTGGCGAATCCTTTTGGCTCGCTTATCGTCGCAAGACACAACACGTATACACACTTAAGTCTAACGATATATTTACATAGGACTCATTAAAAATGCCCCCAAACGAGGAGGGTTGCAAGAAGCCAAAACAGCATCGGATTCAACGAGTTTTCTCGGCTCAATAATATTTTTCAGGGGGAGCAAAAAGTGGGTAAACCTCTTAAGTGCAAGAAATGAGCGAGCAAAGTGTAAAATGTACAATGAATATGACAAAGAACGGTGGCGCAAGAAGAAAATGCTGGAATATGCACAATAAATTAAGCGGGAAGCTCAGAAAAAAGGAAAGAATATATAAAGTTGAAGTGGAAGAATGTGTAGAAAAAAAGAGCAACGGGCAAGGAAATTATACATTTTACTAATGAGGTTTTTTTCACCCCCAGTAGAAAAAGGGTGACAGGCAATTTTTCATGGCTTTTCATTTGGCAAATTTTTAATGGGGACTATTTAGTCGTAGCTTATAATTTTGTAACTAAATAAAATATTTAAATTTGGGAGTTCTTAAACTTTATATTGATAAACAAATATTTTTCAAAGTTGAAGAATAAAGAACGAAGAGCAAACTAACAGCAAATAAGTTCGAGTCAAGAATTCAACTCTTTTAATAAGAACAAGTTGGCAGGACTCGAGAATTCAAATAAAATTTATCAGATACTTATTGTGCAACATGAAACGTACACGTATAACCAAAGCAACCGAGCAGCAATCGGCAAAAACCAGGCAACAGCCAAACCAAAAAACCAAAAACAACCGTAGCCCCGGCTAAAAGTTCAATGAATTCAAAATGTTGGCCATTTTGCATGTCCTGCATTAACTCGTTAAAATGCCAGCAACAACAGCGGGGAGCTCTGTAGTTCTAGCCACCAACGAATTTGTGTAAAATACAGTAAAAAAGGAGGAGAAAGGCTGGCGAGAAAGGAGAAAGGGGGAAGGTTTCGGTTGGTCGATCCGCAGGCGAAAAGCGTCATCAAAATGCCAGGGCGCACAAAAGTATGCAGCGGAAATGTGCAAAACGTGAAAATGTGCGGAAATTATACTTGCCAGGCGGCCGCAGAAAGAGACAGCAAGAGGGGGCCGACGAAAGAGACAGCTAGAGAGGGTCATATCAGATTTTATGACTTTGCCCGGGCGACTTAATGAAGTAAGCATCAAGAAATGCGAGCACATGCGACCAACTCTCGAACTCCAAATCATGTTGTATCAAAAAACAATAAATAATTTATAACCTCGAGGAAGTGGAGAGATCCTAGGCAGCATCCAAAGTACTTCCAATGAAATGGAAAAAGGCGCAAAAAGGCGGCTTTGCAATGCGCAGGCGCCAAGGCAATAAAAACAAATCCCCGAATTTCAGTTCAGTTCGCAGATTCCCGGCAACTCTTCACATAACTCGACTTGACAGGGCTTATGGCCAGGGATTCTACATCTGTGTATAGCGGAATTAACCTCTATAAATTTAACTCCCCCACCGTTAAAACAGAACTTTGGCTCTAAGTAAACGGAGATAGAAACCTATTTATGAGCGGAAAACTTCAGCGAAACAAAAGAAAACATGGTATTTTCACTGCTCCTTCATAATTCAACAAATTTCGTAGGCTGTTGTTTTTAGGTATCCAGTTTTCGGTTATTTGGAGATTTCTGTTACGGTTTCAGTTTTGTTTTTTTGGCCCGGCCCATTACGAAACGCATTTGATGCTCTCAAAGGTCACATTATTTTCCTTTTATATTCCCATTCGTGTCAGTTTCAGGGGGATTTTCATGGGGGGTTGGCTGTGGGTTTCGGATTTTTGGCGAAGCGAAGTTTCGTAATATTTTCATTCTTCTGGGTGCGTTTCAATCAATTTGCAGGTGTTGAGAGTTTTTCGCGGGGGAAAAGTTGATGAACTCTGACGGTATTTTTGGGGTTAAGTGTTTTGGCAGAGTTTGAAAATGTGTGAAAATCATTTTATTCCATTCGTTCAACTATATATTCCCATTTTAATATGTCTTAAGTTTCCTTGCGCCTTTGCAATTATAGTTCTCACACTTTGAGGGATTATCCTTCAGCTTATGGCAGCAATATCAATCAGTTTATTCACACATCTTCAGCATTTAGCTGGAACATTTCATTTTCCTCGAGGCTAAGCTGGCTATCTATCTCTTTTTTTGGTTGAAGGGGGGTTGCGACGCCCCTGCTCCTTCTCACCTGGCCACTTTGATTGCTACCTTTCCGTTTTGGCCCAGCATTTCCCTGCGGCATTGCTTTTCAGCACTTCCCCTCAGCTATTTTCCCCTGGCTGCCGGCATAAAATTTAATATTTGCGCGTGTTCTTAACCCCAAACCCCCCTTTTTCTATATATACATATCTATATGTATATGTAAGCTTGTGTCTCCCCCTTTATCGAGATTATTATGCCATGTAATCTGCTTCATATAACACTGAGATGAAGACGTGGCAGCAGGAATGCGTAAGCAAGTACTTTTAATACTTTCACCTCCTTCGGGGTACCATGATTTCACCCACACATTGACATATACTTATACTTACTTGCTTAGGATATATATATAAATATTTCAGTTTTTAATCTATTTTAATGGAAATTATTCGCGAAGGAAGCAAGTTTTTCGCTGCTGCCACTGGTTTTGCATTTTATTTGCTATAATTTGCCTGTCGCCACTTGCTATTCAGTGGCTTTCCCCCTTTCTTATCCCTTTCTAAGTTTAATTTTTCTAATCTCGCAACAAATCCTGGTGGACGCTGCAAAGTATGCTATGCTTTTCACAAGGCTCTCTTTTGCCTGTGTGTGTGTAGGGTGTGCTTGTGTGTGTGTGCTTTCTGCAAACATCTCACGTCGCATATTTATAGGCTGCCAGGGCATAAAAAGCGATTCCAACTGGAGCCAAAGCTTGCCAAAAAGATTTACAAAATGTTTTCCGCCTTTTCTTCTTATTTCTTGTTTTTTTCGGTATATTTAGATTGGCTTTGGGGCAGTGTAAAAACTTTATTTTTGGGTATCAGCTAGTCTGGTATTTTCTGGCCCGAAAAGTTGGTTGTTATCAACAAATGCAGTCGGTCCTGTATATTCAAATTAGTTTTTATTTGAGCCGGAGAGCAGGAAAAGCAGACCGAGACGGCAGACAAGGTTGACATTCATATCAAAAACAAAGTATTTGCACAATTTGTTTAAATTTCATGCGCCACTCAGACGCAAATTCATGTAAAATGTAAAAACCAACGCAGCAAAGGAGGAAAAAGCAAACAAACGAGTCTTGGTCAAGTGTAAATTCAGGATAGGCCAGGATAGTCAGGATAACAGGATGAGGGGGCATTGCACTTCCAATCCAAAAACACACAGCATTTGAAATTCCATTAAATTTTGTTGCTTCGGTCGCACGCAAAATAATTTCCAGTGACATTTCCCAGGGTTTTCGTTGACAACCGAACTCATTTCATTAACTACCCAAACAGAACGCACAATCTGTTGCCACTACACATCCAGGGGGGATATATATGTATAGAATATATATGTGTTCTCGGCCATAAATATGTCTACCCGACCTGCCCTCCTCCTCCTTCGAAACCCTTCAGCCCCCTCATAACAACACCTTGGGCATCCAACCAGCCAGCCACCCACTGCAGAAACGTTTTGCCCGGCCACTTTATCAAATTAATTACTTTGCCAACAAGCGGGATGAAGGAAATATGGGGCGAAAGCAGGTCGAAAGGGGGTGGGCGCCTGCCCCGGGAGGTCAAGTGGTCAGGAAAGTTGTTGTTCACTTACATTTGCCACACTTTTACGGCCATAACACGAAATCCGACTGTGAAAACGATGAGGAGATTGGCAAAGGGTGAAGGGATCAAGTGGAATTATGGAATTGCATAGTGGATTTGGACTGGTTACAGCAGGTACTTGATCAGTAGATCTCTTTCGAGAAATTAAGAAGGAAATAGGGTAGCTCGATGCAGTCTCATAGATTTGTATATCTCTTACTCGCATAGGAAACAAAATTTCAAATCGGACCACTAACTAAGAAGTTATGATCAAATAATGGTATGGCCGCAAGCAAGCAGTGCAAGCAGTTTGAGGAGAGATTGAGGAGGAGATTGGCAAAGGGTGAAGGGATCAAGTGGAATTATGGAATTGCATAGTGGATTTGGACTGGTTACAGCAGGTACTTGATCAGTAGATCTCTTTCGAGAAATTAAGAAGGAAATAGGGTAGCTCGATGCAGTCTCATAGATTTGTATATGTCTTACTCGCATAGGAAACAAAATTTCAAATTTCAAATAACTAAGAAGTTATGATCAAATAATGGTATGGCCGCAAGCAAGCAGTGCAAGCAGTTCTTTTAAATCTTGCTTATATCTATCTTCCACGCACTTTGTTGAGCTGAATAATGGGTATCTGATAGTCGATGTCCTCTCTAGTACTTTTTTATTATTTTTCTTTAAGTTAAAGAGCTATTGACGTCAATTGGAAAACTTCGTAGGTGTCTAAAGCTCTTTTGAAATACCCATCTTATGCAGATCTAAATAATATACCATTCGCTGCAATGCAAAAATAGAATCGTTAGACCTTAAATAGAAACCCCGCTGACGTCACTTGGAAAACATTTTAAATATAGACCGTAGAAAAAGTTGTCTCGTTTTTTCCTGTCCCCCACGGGAAAATCAATATAATGTAGAAGCGAATGGTAACCACTGTCACGCTAAATAATAAAGTAATTTCTGTTTTTCTTTGTTCCCTTTCTCATATGGAAAACGGAGCTGTTTGAGATTATTAGCCCAAGTTTTAATTTCAGCAAAAATAACCTTTGTGTGTGTGACAACGCCCACTCGAAAATAGGAGTTTTCCTCTTAGGGCCCACGTGGCGTATGTGTAATTTTATATTGTATGGCTACATTCATTTGATCTTAGCTACGATGGTGTTCGCCGGGGGCGTGAGAGTATGTGTGTGTGGGGGCGTGGCTGCGGTGCGTGTCTAATGCTCGTCACTTGAAAACTCGCCGAGCCAAAGTAATTGAAAATGTAAATGGTTGAGGTTAGTGGCAGTGGAAAGTGGGATGGAAAAGAGGAAAATGTAAGTGCAAAAAGTGAAGTTTTTCGGCAGTGCGAGGGATCAACTTAATTCCCTTTTCGGTGGTTCAGCCTCTTAGGTGGCTTCAAAAATACTTTTATAATTAATAGCTCTTTATTGCGGTTTGAGTTTTACCGAATTTACCATAAGCAATCGCATTTTTAGGCACTTTTTATGGGAAAAATTCCAACATCAAATGGCAAATACCATTCGAATCATTTTTCAACCGGGTGTTGGAAAGTCAATGCGAAAACTCGTTTCGAATTTAGGTGAAAATTCCAGCAGAATTTTCCCATGCAGGTGATGTGCTGCTTGCTGATCCTGAGGGGAAAAATGGAAAATGGAAAACAAGGAGCGGCCGGGGGTTCATATGGCTGGATAATTCTGCCAAATTTGCAGCTTTGCTTTTTTGTTTGTTGTTTGCATTCTGTTGTGTCCTCTATTTACCAAAGTGTGTGTATCTGTGTGTGGGTGTGTGTGGGTGTGTGTGGGTGTGTGTGGATATGCGTACGTGTGCGTTTGCCGGTGTGTGTGTAAATAAAATTAACGAATGTTGAACTTTCTGCTGACAAAGTTCCGGCACATGCATAAGCAAATATGTTGAAAATTTGCAAAGAGCAATTGATTTTCGATTTATCGAAATAGAGAGGAAATCCGGCACTTTTTGTCGGTTTTTTTTTGCAGAACTATTTTTAAAAGCTTTGTGCACCAATTCATTATTTTTTTAAAATAATAATAATAGAAGTAATATTTTTAAATAATATTTCCAGAGATTCTTGATTCGTTGAAAACTGCTTTCGTAAAATCATAATTAGACTTAGGTCTTTTTCTTATAAAGATAATGTGCAATCGTTAATATTCGACTTAAAAAATTAATTTCACATAAAATACGAAGTCTAAAAATAAATTTCTAAAGTTGAATACTTATAATATGCCATTTATTCTGTGTAAGAAAGTTAGTAACGTTTTTGGTTCATTTTTCTGGTTTTCTGGTTATTTTATTTTTGCTTTCTCTCATCTCTTCCGTGTATCTTGATTTTTATTTTTTAAAAAACATTGTCACGTTCTTCCTTTTATTTGTTGCAAATCGCTGGCTGAGTCAGAAACGCGCGCGTTTTAATTTGTATCTCATAGATGCAGTCGGTCGAAAAGAGGCAACAAAAAAGAGAGGAAGAATCGCAGCGAGAAGAATTCTTCTCAATGCTATTTTCATGTTGATCGTGCGCCGGGCCTTTGTTCACCCATCGTTTTAGTTGTTGTTGCCATGCAGCTGCTTTATCTATCAGATGCCAGCCAAATGACTCATTCGATTTCTGGCTTTCTGCTGCGGATTTTCCGCCTTCAGCTCGCTTATCGTCGTCGTCTTGAGATAAGCACGATATAAACGATCTGATCTCATCCAATCCCAACCGAACCGCTTTGTTCTTTCGCAAAGAGCTCGTTAATAGAGGAAGTCGGCAGCTGATCATATGATTCTGATTGGGATCAAAACAGATCAGATCGGATCAGATCTGATCACCCTGATCGTGTAATGATCCCCATTAGCCGCTGGCACATTATATACACAGCAATTACGGGCTGGAAATCAAACATTCGACTGGGCACGCAAAATATTTACACTAATTAGCTGCAGTTTCTCTTCGCTCCAGTACACTCGACTACAAACGAGTTGTTTTGCTTTTGCGGCGGCATTAAATTCCCATTAAAGCTACAGCTACGGCAGCAAATTAAAAATGCAATTGCAAATTAAATTTAATTTAAAAATCCATCAAGTCGAGTGAACGACTGGGAATGGCGAACTGCAAATGCCTTTTGATTTTTATGCACTCCCGCCTCGTAATTGATGAAGAGAAATGGAAAAACGGCAGCTGCAACCGCAACATAAATTTGAGTAATGAAATCATTGCCAGATTAGGTTCTATATCTGTCGATTTCCCACATTCACTATTCATTACTCACTTTTCATGGAGCATGGTTAATGGCCTCTGGCTTGGAATGTTGGCCCAAAAGGAATGTTCTAAATTCGTGGAAATTGGCAGAGCATCAAGAGAGAGGGAAATAATTTATTAGATTTTATTTTATTTATGCTTGGGATTTTCTCATAAATTCTTAAATAAATCTTTCCTTTAAGACTTGAATTCTTGGGATGAAGTATTTTATTAGGTTCATTTTTAAAAATAAAAGGATTATGAATTTCTTATTTAATACCAAATACATTTTATTTCATTTATGATTAAGATAGGAAAATAATTTAATAGATTTTTTTTATACATGCTTCAGATTTTCTAAAATGTTTTCTTTTTAAGAATCTTGAATTAAAATAAAAGGTTCATAAATCTCTTAGTTTGAATGAATTTTGTTTTCCTTATAATATCGATTAAAGTTCATTTAACCTGTGGTTTTTTTCTATGTTGTCCTGATGAATTTTCCAGATGAAAAGGCCGGCGGGTAGAAGTTAATGAAAACCCTGCCCGAGCTGCCAGTAAACTTTTGACAGACGATCCATTAAAATGTTTTCATAAATTTGCCACAGGTGTGCCTGAACGGTGCATGTGCCGCCTGTGGGTATTTATGTATCTGTATCCGTATCCCAAAAACCCTTTTTGAAATGAAGCCAACAAAACAAATCGAAGTCATCCATCGGAGGGCCGCACCAGAGGGCCAAAGCCAAAAAGCCCAATAATTTAAGCCAGCAGCCCCCTTTTGAACCCCTCTCTTACACCCCCCTTTTGACCCACATGACATATGCATATAGTGCAGTTCATTTCGGCCACCACCACACAATGCAACACCGCCCCCTTTTCCCTTTCCACTACATATAAGCATTTGGGGGCCGCCTTCATGGCCATTTATGCCAAAATTTAATTTATAATTATTGCGAGTTTAATTTATGATCATTGACATGCTGCAGCAGCCGAAACACACACACACACTCACACGGAAACCGCATTGAAAGGGGGTGGTAATGGGGGAGGGAAAGTGGGAAGGGGTTGGAAAAGTGGGTGGCGGCCAGCTATTGTATCTATTCCTCGTTTCCAACCTCCTCCTCTCCTCTGCCGCTGCAGATTGTCTGGCATTGTGTGCAAACTGCAACTGTTTCAAAAGTTTTTCTCTCTCCTTTCCACTGGGAAAAACTAGGGTCCTTTGGGTGGCAGGAAAAGCAAGAGGAGCAGCAGGAAAATGGGGAAAACGGGGGTGTAACTCACACCGCTTGGCGCGCTGAAAGTTGGCTGATATGTCGGCATCAACAATGATGACGATGACGGGAATGTGAATGTGAATGTGGATGGACGCGTTCCCTTCTCCCGGGAGATTTCCATTTCACCCCCTCTGGACAGCAGTTAAGGATTGCCTGCATCTCGGAATGCGAATGGCATGCAGAGTGTGCTGGGAAGCAATCTGCACCAGGTATTTGCCACCGTAAGTGAGCATAATTACATCAAATTGAACCCGAAGGATTCGGACAGGGATCGGGTTAGTTTGCTTCATTTGTGCCTAGTGTTCGGGGGTTGAACTACACTTTGATGGGTGATCAATCCAATGGTTATTCATTCTAAAAGTCTTAATCTTGAAGGGATATATTAATGACGGAATATATTAAGACATTTGCTTTCTAAATGATCTCAATAACCTCCAAATAACAATTTGTTCCCCTAGCAAAAAATCTAGAATAAATGCAGCTCAAAATATAAAATGTTTTACTTTAATCCCCTTAATTTAATATCAACTTACAAAATCTTTTACTTTTAATACGGTTTTTATGCCATAATAAGTTTCTTAAATTCCCAATAAAATCAGATTACCTTTCCCACTCACCCCCGCAATGGGATTTTGTGAGCCCTGTGTTTTCCTGCTTGTCGCTGGCAATTAAAAATCAAATTCGCTTTGCTCTAACGCTTTTCCAAATGAGATTTCGCTCGTTCCCTATATCATCTCCTATGTCTAGTATCTCCATTCTCCATCCCCCTTCCCCTCCCTCCATTGCTGTCATAATTTCGTTAAATAACGCAGCGCGGACACCTCATTGGATGGGATTGGATTGGATTGGATTGGATGGGATAGGATCGCAGAGTTCACAGCGGGGGCTTCGAGGCAGCTAGTTTATGTCACACAAATATCCAATGACAGACGCCCAACGGGTGGCTATCCATCGCCTACCCCCTACCCTTAACTACCCCCTCCACCCGGCAATTCCCTTGGCTTCATTTTGGATTTTTTGGCTTCTCTGCCAAAATGAAGAAAAAACGAATATGGGCGAAAGATGGGCAAAACTAAAGCCCAGACTAAATCATGTTGTTCGGGGGCAGTTGTTAGTGGGCGTCGGTGGGCGTGGCCTCTTTGCTAATTTCATTGACTCTTCAATTTTTGGTCGGCTGCCAAGCGACTCCCAGTGGGTGGGTGGTTTATGAGTTACTTTTACGCTTACAGTCGAACTTCTTCAACCAAGGAACTTACTAAAACGGGAATAACGGAAGTAACAACATTTTTATGTTCAGTTTGCATCGAGTTCCAAGTTTTATATTTAGAATATTAAAAAATAAAAAAATTTCTTTATTATTTTTGTAATATTTCTAAGGATCATCTTTAATTTAATCTAGATTAAATATCATTTAAAATATTTCAAAAATTCTTCTCAATTTATTTAATGCTACCAAAGACCATCTTTGATCCCTAATATATATTTTAGCTTCAAAAATTACTAATGTCCAAACAGAAGGCTGAGAAGTTTGGGTTGCTATAGCAATAATTAATCATAAAACCTTTTGTTGAGATTTTTAGCACCTGGTTGTTGTTTGGGGGGTCTGGCAAGTTTTTCAATTACTTTAAGTGCAACGGTGGGCAACAAGTTTTGTTACTTTCCTTATTTTCGTTGTGGGTACAGTTGTGCCTGGTCAGTCAAGCGGAGTTGAAGATATGGGAGTGAAAACCCCTCGCAAAAAAACAGGCGGCCGCAGTTCCTTTGGAGTTTTATGTTCTTCGTTCGGTGGATTGTTTTTTTTTTTTCTTTCGTTACTGTGATGCTACAGCCTTACATGTGTCACACACACATGCAGGCCACTGGCAGGATAGTCACATATATCATTGTCAAGTCTATATGCAAGGCATCCCCATTCCCATCCCCCTTTTCCCCATTCCCTTTCTGCCTCCACCCATGCCATATCATTCCCTTGACAGCGCGTGGGGCGTGCGGCAATCTTTTTGGCTTGTCAAATGCGCATTTCCTGCTTAGAGTCCTTGCCTCGGCCTCTGTATGGGTGTGTGTGTGTATCTCCTCTTTGTGCCCGAGTGTATCTGTGTGTTTGTCTCCAGCGCAATCAATATGGCGGCGCTGGGGTAATAGCTGCAGGATTTACGCGCTCGTGCGGCGTCTCCGGTTTACCCGCAAAGTCTCCCCTCCTTCCGCCCTTAAAATCCTTCGGCAGTTACCTTTAAACTTTTTTTATTGATATTTTATGTATTAGTGGGCGAGTATCCGCCAGTGGGTGTCTGTGTGTGTATCCCTGTGTGTGTTTTTGTATGTGAATGGCCGGGGCTTTTTGTCTTTTTATGAAAGCTGCTGTAATGATTTGTTTTATGAACTTGTTCTTGGCTTCTTCGATCCGCAGCCAATCGATGTTTAACCAAGGCCCATCGACTTCATTTGGGGAAGGTATTTATGACTGACAGCCAAAGGAAGAAGCAGCAGATCCTTGGGCGTCCTTAAACCAACAAGTTATGTTCCTAATTTTATGCAGAGAAAAAAAAAATGAGACAGAAAAACTTGTTATAAAAGAAATTGTTAAGTTACAGAAAAAAAACGAACGGTTGAAATATTTTTTAAAATTTAAACACTTCTTCAAATTTTGTTTAAAAGGTTTTTTTTATTTTCTAATATTTTCCATGTTGCGTTTGTATTTTCTCAGAATATTTTCATCTAAAATATACGTTTCCCATTTTAAAATTACTACTTGGTACGGAATAGAACCACACATATCATGCCAAACACCTTATTCCGTTCTCCACTCTGAGGCAACATTTTACACCTTGCCTTTGGAAACGAAGAGGCAGGCGCATGATTTATGGCCAACATTCGAACGAGTGGGTAATGGGTAGTGGGTGGAAGTGGGTGGGTTGTTCTCGGTGGTTCGGCAGAAGGTTGCCAACACACGCCGACCAATGCCAAAGCCAAGGCACTAAACTTCAATTAGCCCCGACGAGAGTCCATGACTTTTAATCAGCGTACTTTACGCCTGCTATCCCACTCGCACTCCCCCTGCTCCGCATAGCGCTGTCCTGCTCGCACGCGAGCTCGAAAAATGAAAATGCGTGGTGCTGCAGAAAACACACAATAAATTAAACCAACAAGCAATTACAGCAACAGCAGAAAATGAAAGAGGCACAGGAACAAAGACCACTGTTGAAAAGGATAGACATTTCGATATCCTATAAACAAGTCTACTTAATTTACATTTTTTTTTTAGGATTTTATAACTGTAGAAAAAGGTTTTTAAATTTTAATTAATCGTTTTTAATTAACTTGTTAGTTATCTTTTTTCTACTTTGATTTATTTATTTAGGATACAGTTGGTTATGTTTTGTAAATTTTCTAATATTATATTATTATTCTTTAAGAATACTTTTCCTGAATTTTACCATACCCAAAATACTCTTAATTTACAAATGACTGGATGCAAAAAGGCAAACGCGACCGCAAAGTTGCTTAGTGCGCTTGATATTGCTCCTGTGATTGTTGCTGCTATTGCATTTGCCATTGCTTTTGGTCACACATGTGAAATGTGAAAACCCCTTTTTGGAGGGGTTGAGAAAAATAAGCCTTGAATTTTTCGTGCCCCAAGTGGAGTGGCTCAAAGGCAAGGAAACTTCGATGCCAGGGTGTGCGGTGTGTCCGGTGACAGGATTTATTTCCAGCCCGCAGATTCGAGTGGCGAGGTGGCGAGTTCCGAGTTCCGAGGGCAAACAACCGAGGGCAAAGTGGAAGGGGGTTTTGGGTGGGAAAAGTGGGAGTTGGGTCGACATTGAAGTTCCAGGGTCGATCGCTGGCGCTGTGCTGTCCTCCGCTCATTTTGCATGTCGCCCGGCGCTCTTTTCGGGCCCATTACAATAACAAATGAATGGCAAATTTGCTGCTCAGTGGGGGAATCCCTCGAAAAGCGCACACAGACAGACAGACGCAGCAAAGTAGACTATGAAAAAGTGCCGAAAGATTTATGCTTGCCTCTGGCTTCTCTCTCTCTCTCTCTTGGTGACTGTGTGTGTGTGTGTTTGGCAGTCAATGCGGATTCGAAAGCCATCCTGGCGATAATAAGCTTGAAAGCCTGCCACTTCCACCCACTGCCAATCCACCCACCCAGTTTATAGTGTGTGTGTGTGTGAACTGACAGCAAATGAGACAGCTGCAAATGGAGAAGGTGTTGGCTTGAGTCCCCTTCTCCGTCCCCCCTTCACTTCTAAGGACTCCAAGGATGCCAAGCTATGTGTCGGGTATTAGCCTCAAAAATCCCTCGCCCTGGCATGCCAGGCAAATTACCAAAGTGCCAGGAGCCGGTGACAACCATTCGAGTGCCGAATGTGTCGCATGTGTCGAGTGTGGGGCTGCATGTCCCTGGCATAACACAAATAAGATCAAAGATCCATGCGATATGCTTGAAGTCAATTTCGTCTTCTTTCCAAAATCTCTTTCATCCCCGAGTGTCATTGGAATTTTTTGAGAGTTTCGAGTAATCCCCTTTCGCAGTATTATGCTCTTTTATACGTTTTACTGATTGAATTCGAGTTTTTGAGAATATTTATTATCTACTCATTCATTTGGCAACAAGTTTTCTGTGTGTTTAATTTAAAAATTTAATGAAAAACTACAAATGTTTCTATTGCCATACTTTTGAAAATCCTCATTTCGGATATCAAAAGCATATTTAATGTGCTTGTTTATGGCCCCACGTTGGGCGCCAAATGTAACTAACTGATTTATTTGATCTGCTCGCTACGAGATTCATTCGGCCAGCTTAACAGAATTTGTGTTCGTCCTCTCATTCCTCTTATTTGATCCCAAAACCAATTAATTATTAAACATATTACTAATCCCAAATTTGTATCCCATTACAGGTGTCGGCTGGTCAGCATCTGCATCTGAGTGGCGACATGAAGAGCAACGTCTCGGTGGCCGCCCAGCAAGGCGTCTTCTTCAGTCAGCAGCAGGCGCAGCAGCAGCAGCAACAACAGCAGCAGCAACAGCAGCCCGGCGGCAACAACGGACCCAATCCCCAGCAGCAACAGCAACAGCCGCATGGCGGCAACGCTGGCGGCGGAGTGGGCGTGGGTGTGGGCGTGGGCGTGGGCAATGGCGTTCCCAATCCCGGACAGCAGCAGCAGCAACCAAATCAAAACATGAGCAATGCAAATGGTAAGTCTAAGTAACTAAATGGTTTCTAAAATATTTGAGTATTTATATTTCAGAAAATTAAGAAAAACATTAAAGTCCTTAAGGCTTTAAAATATTAAAATATATATCGTAAAACATCAATGTTTTTTATACAATGATTCTGAAAGATAGATAGCTTTTCAACTTAAAAAATCTTAAGCGCAATCATTAAAGCATTTTTTGATCAAAAATAAGGTGCTTTTAATAAAGAATTCGCGTACTTTAAATTAGTAGGGACGATCTCCCATTGGTTATAGATCGTTAACTAATCCCACCTTAACCATTTCAGTTCCCTCCGATGGCTTCTCGCTCTCCCAGAGCCAAAGCATGAACTTCAACCAGCAGCAACAGGCGGCGGCAGCGGCGGCGGCAGCAGCGGCGCAGCAGCAACAGGTGCCGCCCAACATGCGCCAGCGTCAGACGCAAGCGCAGGCAGCGGCTGCAGCAGCGGCGGCGGCAGCGGCGCAGGCGCAGGCGGCGGCCAATGCCAGCGGACCGAACGTGCCGCTCATGCAGCAGCCGCAGGTGGGAGGAGTGGGCGTTGGCGTAGGAGTAGGCGTAGGCAATGGAGTGGGCGTGGGCGTGGCCAGCGGTCCCAACAGCGGTGCAATGAATCAGATGGGCGGACCCATGGGCGGCATGCCGGGCATGCAGATGGGCGGACCCATGAACCCGATGCAGATGAATGCCGGCGGTCCGTCGCCGCAGCAGATGATGCAGATGGGCGGAGGCGGTGGGGCCGGCGGACCGGGCGGAGTGCCGGGCGCAGGTCCGGGACCCAATCCCAACCAGGCCAAGTTCCTGCAGCAGCAGCAGATGATGCGCGCCCAGGCGATGCAGCAGCAACAGCAGCACATGTCCGGCGCCCGTCCTCCTCCCCCCGAGTACAATGCCACCAAGGCGCAGCTGATGCAGGCGCAGATGATGCAGCAGACGGTGGGCGGCGGAGGAGTGGGCGTAGGAGGAGTGGGAGGCGTCGGCGTTGGAGGAGTAGGCGGCGCCAATGGAGGTCGCTTCCCCAACAGCGCTGCCCAGGCGGCGGCCATGCGACGCATGACCCAGCAGCCCATTCCGCCCTCGGGTCCCATGATGCGACCCCAGCATGCGATGTACATGCAGCAGCATGGCGGCGGAGCAGGCGGCGGTCCCAGGAGCGGCATGGGCGGCGTGCCCTACGGCGGAGGAGCAGGTGGACCTATGGGCGGACCACAGCAGCAGCAGCGACCGCCCAATGTCCAGGTGACTCCAGATGGCATGCCGATGGGATCGCAGCAGGAGTGGCGGCACATGATGATGACGCAGCAGCAGACGCAGATGGGCTTCGGCGGACCAGGAGGTCCCGGAGGACCCATGCGCCAGGGACCCGGAGGATTCAATGGGGGTGAGTATTGCAGATTTAAATAAATCAGAGATTTCCTTACTTATAATGTTATGTTTCCTTAAACAGGCAACTTCATGCCCAATGGAGCACCCAATGGTCCAGCGGGAAGCGGACCTAATCCCGGTGGCATGATGTCCGGCCCGAATGTGCCGCAAATGCAGTTGACCCCGGCCCAAATGCAGCAGCAACTGATGCGCCAGCAGCAGCAACACATGGGTCCCGGTGGCGGCAACAACATGCAGATGCAGCAACTGCTGCAGCAGCAACAGTCCGGAGGCGGCGGCGGTGGCGGAGGCAACATGATGGCCAGCCAGATGCAGATGACCAGCATGCACATGAGCCAGACGCAGCAGCAGATCACCATGCAGCAGCAGCAGCAGTTCGTGCAGCAGAGCAGCACCACCACGACGCACCAGCAGCAGCAGATGCAGATGCAGATGGGTCCCGGGGGCGGAGGGGGATCGGCCAGCAACAACAACGGGGGCGGAGGTGGTGGGGCGGCGGGCGCATCGTCGACCATTGCCAGCGCCAGTTCCATCAGCCAGACGATCAACTCGGTGGTGGCCAACTCGAATGATCTGTGTCTCGAATTCCTGGAGAACCTGCCCGTGGACAGCAACTTCTCCACGCAGGATCTGATCAACTCCCTCGACAACGACAACTTCAACCTGCAGGACTTCAACATACCGTAGAGGAATGCAGGGAACCACTCCTGAACTCCACCTCCAGCCAGCACCAAACACCAAACCACCACCACCATAACCACCACGATGTTGCCTCAGTTTTGTTTAGATTTTTTAGTTTGTTGCCTCTCCTTGTTGTTATTGGCCTAAACGCCCTACGGCCCCCGCCCCGCCCTCTCCGAACACCCGTTCCTGCCAACGAAGTTATTTTGTTTGTTATTTGTGTGTGAATTTATTCCTAAGCTAAGTTCGTTCGTCTATGTACTCTAATTTCGTGGGCTCCACTACTGTATCGTATTGTATTGTGTACCGTAATTGTATGTATTATTAGTAGAGCTGTTCCCAAGGTCCAAGGCGAGCGCCCACTGGGCGTGGCAGCAGCAGCAGCGGCGGCAGAAAGACATTCCATATGCACCGGTCGAACTGAGGGATTAGGGAAATGCGAAAATTCGTATTGGAAAAGTATTTGCAAGTACTTTAAAATCATCCGAGCAGATTTCAGAAAATTCACATACCCACACACAGAGACTCGTTGTGCAACTTAAGCACTTGTACTTAATGCAAATTTTTTAGTGCCACGCCCAGCGGTCGCACGCCCCATTTCGTTTGATTACTTAAGCAAAGCCAGATGAAATGATGGAAGCAAACGCAAAAAGAACCAACAACAAAAGAAAATCGAAAAAAAAAACACAAAATAGTTGTACATTTTATATTTAATTTTATTTAATTTTTATAAAAACAAAATCGACAAACTAAAAGAAACCACAAAAAAATGGGAAAACTAAATCGAAATCGAGAAACTGTCAGAATAAAGAGCAAAAATATTGGTGATATTTTAAATGCTTAAACACAAATTGAGAACTAAGCGAATCAAATGAGAAAACAACAAAAAGCGAAGACCACAAAAAGCAAAAATTGAAGGGGAAGAACTTTTTAAAAAAACAAGCAAAACATAAATTTGAGAATGAGAAACAGTTATTATTATTATATTATAATTATTATTGTACATTAATTTTTTAGACGAGTTCATTTTTAAATGGAATTTTAAACGCGGAGCAACAGTGCGAGAAATGCGCAAACAAAACATATTTAAAAAATATACACTATATATTATGCGTAGTTTTTGGTAGTGAAACGTAATTAGTAGTTTGTTAAATAAATTGATATACACCCACAAATACATAATATACAAACGAATCATATGTATGCGATCCGATATATTTGATTACTGAACAAGAAAAAAAGTAAAAGTAAAAGCAGCGCTAACAATTTACGAGTATATACTTAGTGATAAGTCGCCACAAAATGTTTGAGGAGATAAGCGGAGATCGAAATTTATATTTACTACATGCGCCTGGCCGCATTACCAAGTGATGCCATGCCAAGCCAAGCCACGCCCACACAGATAACGAGAAGAGGAGTTTGAGAGGAGGACAAACAATATTAGAGCAAGCAAAAATCGCGAAAAAAACAAGCAAAACGAAAAAACGCCAGAGATTCCAGCAATGAAATTATTGTACGACAACTAATTAGAGCAATTCCATAAGTCCATAAGTTAGACGTTCAGTTGAGGCCATAGAAATTTTGAATCGGGCACAGCGGCTGCCACTTCCACAATTATATAGTAACAGACAGCTCACAGCCATTTTTGCAGAGTTTAAATTAAATTAAATTAGGATCAGCAGCTACAAACAAATCCATAGCACACGCCTAGCAAAAAAATATATAATAAATTTAACGAAAAAGTATTTAAGCCGCAGACAAACAAACAAACAAACGATAAAAATCTAACAAAATTTACTATTACAATTATAAATGAATAAAATACGCGAATTGTAGTTTGTAATTAATGCTAAAGATACGAAGTAAAAATTTGTTTATAACTATTATATACCGCAAATTATATATACACTATTATTACTATATACAATATGGCATATTATTATTACATATATATTTCACCATGAAAACAAACTAGCGAGTAAAATCGTAAGGTGTTCAGAAGCCGCCTCGCTAAGCAGTTCCATTGATCAGTTTCCCCGCGAAACTCGAGGCCAATCCCGGCGAGAAGCAGAAGCAAATCCGTACTTGATATATCAATTAGCAAGAAAGCAACCAGCTGCCAGCGGCAAAGCATAACATCAAATATTTACCATCTCGAAACTTGAAGAGGAAAGAGCAATGCACCGCAATTGCTTTGAGCCTGCTATTATTTCACACAAGATTAAAATCGATTTGGACAAGCGTTTGGTTTTCTATTTGATTAGCCGAAATGTATTGGTGCGTGAGCCTTCTGTTTGCCATTCTGTTGTTCTCCGAGATGGAACGAAATGTTGGGAAGCAAAACAAACATTTAAAGATGTTCTTTTACGATTAAAAAAGGAAAGTAAAAAATAAAATAGAAAAATATTACTTTTGTAAATAAATAAAAAGTTCTTTTTATTACTGGGATGGCTTCTCTACGAGGGTATTACATTTTCACTTAATTTCAGCTGTAAATTTTCCAAAAATTGTCGTAAATGGAAAGCACGCACTGTTTTGGAGAGCTTACTATCTAATATATGGATTCTAATCAGTTTCCGGTTGATTTTAAACAATTAATTAATTAATTAAGGTTCATATTTAAATGCCAATCGATTGGAATTTAAATTACGAGCTCAGCAAGGTATTATGTCTATAGTTTCAGCCAAAATACCGAGTTTTTGGGTGCAAATGAAGATCTGAGATTTTGCTTAAAATGTGAACTTTTTTCTGGTGCTTTTTGGCTGTAACTTTGCCAAAAATCGTCCCAAATCGAGGATACGTACTGTTTTGAACAGCTAGCAATCTACGCTATGGATTCTAGTCAGTTTTCGGTTGATTCAGAAAAATTAAAATTTTGAGCAATTTTCGCATTTTTGATAAGGGGTAACATCATGATTTTTTACAAAAAATGGCCAAAATTGAAAATGTGTAGATTGTAATGCCAATCGATAGGGAATGTAATTTCGAGCTCAACGAGGTACGACACTCAATTTGGGTCATTATTTCTACAGTTTCGGCCATAATACATCGTTTTTGGCTGCAAAATGAGGGTCAGAGTTTTTGGTTCCAAGTTCTGTAAGTACGGTCTTATATAATTTATTACACTCTCCTTGTGCGCTTCGTCACTACATGGACTGCCGTCCAAAGTGATAAGGTTCCCAATATAAAAGTTGCTGAGACGTAGTTTTCATTCATATTTATTAATTTCTCATACGCATGTTCATAATACATAATTGCATATTTTACGACTTATGATAAATATTTCCATATTATTCCATTTGAAATACTTGCATTTAAAGTGTATGTGTGGTGGTGTGTGCTTGAATTGTTTAACATTATCATGGGCATATTCAATAATCCTTCTATATAGCGTTGCAACACATTCGCAATAACCGCATTGCATTTACCCATCGAGTGGCAATGGGAAGTGCAGGTAGTTATACATGTGTGTTGAACCTAACTGAGCACTCCACGTGTATTTACTAGAGAGTTTAACTTAAAAATTAACAAGCTTGATGGCTAATTATATTTGTGTACATGTACGCGCGGGTGTGGCGGGGGAACTAAAATAATTTACAAATAATTAGCGACTATTGCGAGAACTAAAAAGTGTGTGCTAAATCCTAGTTATACGCTAGAGTTTCCAATATTTATGTTTAGGGTTTAGTTTTAGGTTTACTAACTTTTCAACACTTAGATGCTAGTGCTAAGGGTGCGGCCTGCCAATTCGAACGACTTCATTATATCTCCATCCAATTCTTGCCCCAAATACCTCAAAGAGTTTCGTTTAAACAAATGTAAATGCATCAATCGCTTGCTTGGTTAGTCGAGTTCTTCTGCTCCATTATAATCCATTCGGTATGTAGGCGAATTCTGTTTCGATTTCTGTGTTCTGTATGTGTTATGCAATAAAATCAGCCTTAGTTATAATAATTGTTACTCGTGAAAACGCATCTATAAGTTTGGGTTGCCTATGACGATATTTGCATTAAGCGCTGGCAAATATTTGAGAACCTCTTTCAATACAATACGTTGCTGCTTTATCTCAATTCTGCTCCTGTAATACTCTGGCAAGTTAAAGTTTCTCTCTAAAAAAACAATTATACAAAAAATCCTTTAAAAGTAAAAATCTGTAAATTTTACTAGCAAAAATTTACGTTTTGTTTTAAATTTCGATTTTTTTCCCCTTTTTCTGTTTTGTTTCGATTATAAAATTGCCGCCTATTGAAATATTTGCTTTATAAATATTTGATTTAAAAACATTATACGTTTTAATCGTTTAGTATTAGTGTTAGTTTAGTTTAGTTGACTTGACTTGACTGGAAATTCGGCTAAATGCTCAAATTCAAATATTATTGTTACTCGGTGCAACTTCCTCGGCCTTCCTGCCTTTAGGCATATAAAACCTACGCTAGTTGTGTATTATAGTTTAAATGTTAAATGTCGTTTAAATGTTTTGTGCCTAGTCGAACACGAACACGAACGCGAATGCGAATGATCAATGGATGGATACTGAATAAATGAACTTGCCTGGCCTTCAACGTCACTAAGAACTAAGATCTCATGCGGTTTGGGTACAGACCACATTAACATTTGACACATCTCGTATTGTGCGGCTCGAAAGCAGACTAAAGGGTAGCATCTGCCCTTCAGTTTGCTTTCAATCGGTTAACTAATCATAGAATATTGCATACATACTTGCTGTTCGATTAGCGGTTAGTTGCTGCTCGCGGGCAGCCTACATAAATTTATATCACACGCAATAAATATAATAAAAGTAATAAAAGGGTTCGAAATCAGAATCTGAAATTTCCTCGGCTTCGCAGGCAGTTGCAGCTATTCGTTGTGAGTGCGTGGCAATGACTGTTGTTGACTTAGTCTAAACTAACGATTTAACGATTTGGCAAACAGTGGATTGTGGATCCCCCCGGTTCTTAGCTTAACTTAGTGCAGCCTGTGGTGGTTGGCCTTGGGCATGGCCCCCACGATGCGGACCCGGCCCAAGGTGCCCACGGCTCCGGGCCCAGCTCCGCCGGACAGACGCTGGTGCATCTGCAGCATCTGCTGCTGCTGCAGTTGCTGCTGCAGCTGCTGCTGCTGCTGGTGATGCTGCTGCTGCTGCTGTTGCTGCTGCTGCTGTTGCTGTTGCTGCTGTGGATGGTATTGGCTCGTTGGCAGATGCGGCTGCGGCGCGTGCTTGGCATCGTTGCAATCGCAGAACTGCGGCGGCGGCGCCAGCACCAGATTGTCGGTGCACAGCTGCTGCAGATTGTTGTTGCCCGGCTGCACCGCAGCCGCCCCAACGCCCGGAACGCCAGCAACAGCGCCAGAGGCAACAGCCACCAGCTGTCCGCTGGGCAGCATGCCCACGATGTGGGCGGCCATCGGCTGTTGCTGCTGCTGCTGTTGCAGTTGTTGCTGCTGCAGTTGCTGCAGATGTGGGTGGGGATTCTGTGAGGAGTGCTGCCGCTGAAGCGTCGACATCTGCGACTGTGGCTCTCCATCGCTGTCCGCCTCGAGGGGCGGAGGGAGTTGCATCAGGGACACCGCCGTGGTTCTAGTGGCGCCCCTCTGCATGGCAATCGCTGCCGCCTGCTTGCGTGTGAGAGAGTTGTGCCGCTGGAAGGCCTTGGCCGGCGGCGAGGGACTCAGATCGCCGTCGTCGTCCTCCAGATCGGAGCGGGCCTCCATCTCCGACTCGTGGCCACTGCCGCCCGCCGTTCCCTTGTGCAGCTTCTGCTGGTGCTTGGCAACCAGGGCGGCCGTGTTGCTGGCTCCTCCCGCTGCTGCGGCCTTCGCCTTGAGGATCTGCTGCAGGTGCTGCTGGTGGGCCAGCTGCTGCTGCTGCTGCTGGAGAATCTGCTGCTGGGTGGCGATCAGCTTCTGGTTGGGATTTAGCGACTGCTGCTGATGGTGGTGCACGTTGGGAATGCGTCCCAGGACCTGGGGACTAGTCATCACATTGCTGTTGATGTTAATGTTGCTGTTGGTGAACTTAGTGTTGCTACCAGCAACAGTTACTGATTGCTTGCTGCCGAGTTGTTGCTGCTGCTGCTGGATGACTGGTGCATGTTGCTGCTGCACCAGTTGTTTCACCGTCAGCGTGGCTGTGGGCACAGCACTTGCTCCTCCTGATCCTCCTCCTCCTATGCTAATCGTGGTCTTGGCCATGGGCTTGGTGGTGTGACTGACTGGCTGATCGGGAATGGTCTTGGGCTCCTCCACAATGGTCACCGATGGCTTCTTCTTGATCGTATCGGTGGGCTTTCCCCCAGCGGCCAGGGCCATCTGCTCCTGTTCGCTGCTCACGCCGGAGCTGCTGTTGTCGCACTCATCTTCGCCAGGCTGCAGATGTTGCTGTTGCTGGTGGGATTGCTGTTGCTGCTGCTGCTGCTCCTGTGGCTTCTCCTCCTCTGGCTTCTTGGCAAAGCCATTCGGCGAAGACTTGGAGGTCTTGAGATTGCTGCGAATGCGCTGGATCTCTTCCACGGAGAGCGAATGCGAAATGGAGGCGCTGCCCGAGTTGGAACTGCTTCCGCTAAGGTAAGGAATAAATAAGTTATAAGAAAGATTCCTGTATATATTGCATATATCTCACCTAGCCTGACTATTTCCACTTGTTTCTGGGACATCGAACAGCGCTATCTTCTCGTTGAGCTTCGTATTCCGAGCCACCAGAATGGAGTTCTCATCCTCGCCATCCGACTCGCTGCAGCTGTAGTCGGGTTCGGGAATCGGAGGAGCAACTGTTCCGCCGCTGGAGGTGCCATTTCCATTCTGTGCCGCCACTGGTGGAGGTGCCTGTGCCTGAGGTGGTGGAGGAGCAGGCGGGGATTGAGGAGCAGGCTGTTGCACTTGCACCTGAACTTGAGGAGCAGCATAGTGGGAGGCCAGCTGCTGTGGTGGCTGTTGCACTTGCTGTTGCTGTTGAGGAGTAGAACGCACTTGCGTGGGAGCTGCATACTGACTAACTGGCTGTTGAGATCCAGCCGACGTCTCCTGGGCGGGCTTCTCCTGCGCCTGCCGCAACTTCCAGGCCATCACGTTGCGCAGCTCCTGCGGCGAGGCATAGATCTTGGCATTGGCCGAGGGATTGAAGCTGCTCTGGACCCCGTCGATGGCGGCACTGGTCACCGCGTCGTTCTCCGTGCGCTTCTTCAGCTTCTGCTGCAAGGAGACGGTGCTCTCGTACTCGGAGACACTGCTGCGCGTCTCCACCTTGACCACCTGGCCCACGGGCGGCGGTGGAGGTGGGTGATTGGGTGGAGGGAGAACAGCTCCTCCTGCTCCCGTTCCCCCCAATTTCAGCTCTCCCTGATTCAAGTTCAAGCGTTGCAGCGACGCATGCAGCGTGGCCACGTCGTCCTGCGAGTGGTGACCTTTTCCAGCGGCCTGCCAAATGGATGAGGCCGAGCCATGCAGCTGGGGACCATGCAAATCGGGTGTGGAATGGAACCGCTTGAGGTCGCGACCCCCTGCTCCGCCCCCTGCTCCCACGGTGGGCGTGGCCACGGGCTTTCCACGGAGGGTTCCACTGCCATGCTTGCTCCTCGCCGTCTTGCGCTTCATCTCGGCCACGCTGCCGTAGACCAGCGGACCACTTCGCATGGGCGAGCCATTGGAGGCGGGCGGAGTGTCCGTTCCCGACTGGAAACGGGAGCTGGTCATCATGGTGGCATAGCGACTGGCACTCGCATTGGCCGCCCCCTCGCCCTGCTGCCGCTGGAAGAGCTCCTCCAGCTCGGCGGCCGTGATCCTGCTCGAAGTGGGTCGCGCCTTGATGCTCGCCGTGCGCAGCTGCACCGGAGTTCCGGGTCCCATCTGGCTGGGAATGGTCGGTGTGGTGGCTATCGACTCCACCGAGTTGGACTTCGTGTGCGGCAGCTCGTCCTCCTTCTCTCCGCCGTTCTCCAGGCCAGCCACCATGGATTTGGCTCTGGCCCGGCCCACACTTAAAGTGGTTTTGGGATCCCGTCGGGGTGGCATCGGCGCCATGCGTACACTGCCACCGGAGGAGGAACCTCCTCCGCCGCCTGGACCCGTCATCTTCCTGGGCAACGTGGCGCACTGGCGATGGGAACTCTGCGGAGTGCTGGGTCCGCTGTTCAGGTGCTGGCTGCCCGCTCGTGCTCCGCTGGGCAGATACTGCACACTGGCCTGCATCTGGTGGGGAAACTGCGGCGAGACCACCGTCAAGTTGACCAGCGCCCCGGCCGAACGGATCATCTCCACGACCTGCTCGTGCGAGGCGGAGGTCACGTCCTCGCCGTTGATCGTCAGCAGGAAGTCTCCGGGACGCAGGCCCGCCATGTCGGCCACTCCACCCGGATCCACGTCGTCCAGGTACTGGAGCGCCGGGAAGCGCTCCGAGGGACGCAGCTGCATCAGCTGGGAACTCGCCTTGGCGCCGCGCAGGATGAAGCCGAAACCGCGCTTGGCCCGGTGCAGCACCACCGAACGTGGAGCGTTGTAGGCGCTGTGCGGTGGGAGAAAATAAGTTTATTTAGTATGCATAATAAAAGTATCATAATAAAATTACCCGTACATATGTAAAAGAAATTCGCCATAAATATAAGGGGTCATTTTTCCACATAATTATTTCCAACTAAGGGTTAATTAAGGTTTGGGTTAAAAAATGTATTTTTAAAAAAATAAAAAATAAAACAAAAAACCTAAAATTCTATTTTTTGGAAATGTTTATATTTTTAAGAAAACCAATCTGACTTTTAAGATTATTTCAAAAAAAGGGTTAATTTATGTTTGGGGTAAAAAATGTATTTTTGAGGTTAGGTTTCCTACACTTGGGAAAATTAATTTCTAAAGATAAGTTCATGTTTACTCCGTAAATTTTAAGGACATATTTTTCTACTTTTTAAGAAGTCGTTTATTTTTTGTTTTCAGAAAACGTTCCTTGCTTTAAAAAACAATTCTTTAATTTATGAAAAATATCTTTTCATGGCGTATTTCTTATCTGTAAGGTTAATTTTAACTCCCGGTTAAAACGGGCTTTCCCTTCCTTACCTCTTTTTGATGCGCGGAGCAGTGGCGCTGCTGTACTGACCCACCGAGTGGTTGTTGTTTCGGCCATTGCCGGATGCTCCTCCTGCTCCTCCTCCTCCACCTCCATTGCTCTCTCCCGGCTGCTGGCAGGATCCGTTGCTGGCCACAGAGAGCGAGGGCGACTGGTGGGGCTGCTGGAGCAGAGTGCTGGAGCTGCCGGAGTGTCCGCCCAGGCTCAGTTGTGGTGATCCCTGGTAGGAGGCGGCGGAGGAGGCTGGGAGCTGCTGCAGATGCTGCTGTTGCTGCTGGGGAGCCATGCCCGTGCTGGCGGTCATCACGTTGGTGATGTGCTTCTGGCGCAGACTCACCTCCTGGACGCAGTCGGCCGGAAAGAAGCCGGACTGATTGGTGCCGCGCACATAGCCCTCGAGCAGTCCGCAGTCGGTGCTGCCCACCACCTCGATGACGTCGCCCGGCTGGAGGCGCAGGTGGCCCACTGTGGTGCCCACATAGGGCTCCATGCACACCACCGTGGTGCTGGGATGCCCGATGGAGCAGGCTGCCGAATCCGAGTTGGTTCCCACGCCCGACGAATCGCTGATTATGTCGCTGGTGTCGCCCAGGGATTTGTCTGTTTTTTTTTGTCGGGGGGAGGAGTATGGAATGATAAGTAATTGTTTTTTCAGGACCTTTTTTTATGTATATGAGGGCGGAGGACAAACGACTGGGGGGCATGCAAATGTTTGGACACACATAGGAAGCCTCCGGTTAAAAGGAGCCAAAGCGGATGCTTTTCAGAACTGACACGGTTGAAAATGGAAAGTTACGAAGAGATGAACTGGAAGTCGGAGGAACTTCCATGCGAAACGTTGAAGGGAAGGTGATTAATTGAGTAATATTTAAATGTGAATGAATTAATCACAGCATTGATTTATATTCATTGGGAAATAATCAAAGTATTCATAGTGAATAAATCATAGACAGAGATAATATTATAAGTGACTCTTAAATATAGTAAACTTAATTGATGAATGTTGATTTAAATAATAATATCTGCATGCAATTTCAGTTTATTCGGTCAAAAATCTACTTCAAAGCATGCTAAAATATTTTATAGAATTTATGAATAAAGTTGGAAGAATACTTAACCGTTTAACGAAGATATAATAGTACTGTTCAACATAATCTTACTTTTCACATACCCCCTTTAAACTTACACTAAACTTAAACCTAACCAATGCAAATGAGGTCGAAATCAAACCGAAAATCAAGCCATTCCTCACCTGTCACAATGCTTATGTCGTCCTCGTGGGATCGGTGGCCGGAGGAGCCCTCGGAGAGGCTGGAGCTGGCCGAGCTGTAGGCCAGCATGTGCTCCGAGGGGCAGGGCGAGGGCGGCCCGTGGAGCTGCAGGGTGTGCAGGTGGGGCAGCTGCTGGTGGTGATTCTGGTGGTGCTGGTGGTGGTGCAGCTGCTGCTGCTGCTGCTGATGATGGTGGACGCTGGCCAAGTGCTGCTGGTGGTTCTGGTGATTCTGGTGGCTGAGCATCAGACCAACACCACCGCCAGCCCCGTTGTTTCCGTTCACAGTGCCATTGGAGCCACCGACCATTGCACCACCGAAACCACCGCCAGCCGCTGCCAGCAGAGCTGCGCCGGCGGCTCCGTTGGCGCTCAACCACCCGATGCCCGAGCGGCGCTTCGGATTGTAGCGCGGCGGTCCGCGGAAGGGAACTGTGTGGTGATCAAGGATATTCGCTTAAAATGTGTGTGAGTTGGTGGGTGGTTGGTGGGTAAGGAGTGGATAGGTTGGGAGTGGTTTAGTTTCATGTTATCTGTTTTAGTTGGTCGTCATGTCAGAAGCACTTATTTCAATTCGATTTGTGATGTAATTATTTCTAAAGAAGGACAGTAGCTTGAAAATGCGGGTTCCTGACTTTTAGTAGTAGTATAAGAACAGTTTTATACTAACAAAAAAATACCAGAACCCGCATTTTTATACTACCGTTCTTCTTTTAGTAATAAAACTATTTTAATATTTTTTCACACCTTTCCCTTTGTCCAAATTTCAGTACGCTCTCTACTCAATCTATTTGGTATAATAACATTTAAATTAAGGAACTAAAGGATTAATCTAGAACCCTAAGCCAAGCCAGATATTCCAGGGATCGATTGGCACACTGTACTTACACTTACTTACTGCTCATTTATCGAACGATAAGCGACTGCGAGATAAAAAGCAAAAGTGGGAAGGACATTCTACCAATGTCCTGCCAACAACAAATACTAACTCACTAGGAAATGTGATATATGTACGTATGAGAAAACACTAAAAACATTGAACAAAACATGGAACAAGAACAGCCAAAATATTTTGAAGTGTGGCATTAACAAAACTATTTGATTCGATTACATTTATGGAGCAAATATCTCAAACAAGCAAATGCAAAATACGAAAAGGTGTTTTGGGTAAAGTATGGGTTGCACTTTAAATAGATTTTTAAGGAGAGTACAGATATTTATATATATACGAGTATTATACATTGATATGGGGAAGAGACCTAGATGATTGATTGATTGTTGAATGATTGATAGATGATATGCAGTGTTTTTAAAGAGAGAGAAAAATCGATATGAAGTGAGACGCTCATGGGGAAAACTGATTTGAACTAAGTGGAAAAGGAAACTAGTTTTGTATGAGACCAATATTAATAAAATAGATTGAGTAGAGCAAACGAATAGTAAATCAGAAACATAATAAAACGATAAACACGGAGTGTGCTTTCGAAATGGCTTCGAAACACACTCCTTTAAAATGGGATCTTTGTTTGAGTTTTGATGAGTATGAAGTTAGTTCGGTGGCGAGTACGAGTCGAGTGTTTTTTCGGGTGGTGAATGATATGGGTGGTATTGAAGTCAACAAACACTTACCAATATCCTCCGATTTGTAGTTCTCAATGATTTCGGCTAGCTCCAAGTTGCCGGCTATGACGGCGACCTAAGGGAGATAGCATTGGGTTAGAAAACCGTAATTCCACAAACCAAAGGAAAGTTATTAATTCCAAAACTAACTTAGGCTCTAGACTAAACTACAAGCATAACTACAGCAGCACAAAAGTACCAACTTAGAGACTACAAACTACGAGTTATCTCAACAAATCTAAATTTCAAAAAGTTTAAGGGTCCAGAGTTTACACAGAGAAAATATCTTGTCTTTGGAATTACTTTATTTTTAATATTTGATCTCTACTTGATTAATTTTTTTTTGTCGTTGAGGCAATGTTACAACGATATTTACTTTTCCAATTCTTCATGAGGAAATTTAAAGTGGTTAATGATTTTTTTTTACATTTTATACGATTTAATTTTACTTTTAACCGTTTCCTAAATGTCAAGATAAACTAAAAGGAGGTAACTCCCATAGTATTCAGGTATTTACTATTAAAAGACCCTTTTCTCTGTGTAGACCCTGGATTCCCAGACTCTAGGCTTTACCTGGTAGGGAGTTTGATTGGCAAAGTTCTGGGCGCCGCGCTGGGCGCCGCGAAAGAGAAGCATTCTGGCACAAGCCTCTTGGTTGTTAACGGCGCACACATGCAGCGGACTATTGCCGGACGCATTGCGGCCGTCCATGTCAGCACCGTAGAACAGCAGGTGTTCCAGGTGCTGGACGAGGCCATGCCGACAGGCCTGCGGATCGGGGGAGCCAAAGGATGCAGCAGAGATGCAAATGCCAACCAATAAACGCGGGTTACAGAGTATTAGCAAGCGAGTTTGTTTGGTTTTTGTTTATAGAGTTAGAGTAGAAGAGTTCAAGAAGGAAGAAAGAGAGAGAATTCAATCATTAATTGGCGTTCAACGGTTTTTGGGCCAACACCATTTCACCGGGGATTGGCTGGGGGTCAAAGCAGTTGCTGTTACGGAGGATCCAAGGGTCCAAGGACCGCCACCGACTCACCTGGTGAACCTCGTTCCAGCCCTGGCTGTCCTGGATGCCCAGCGTGGCATGGTCGTGCAGCAGGCTCTCGGTGATCTTGGCCTCGCACTTCCTGGTGATGGAGATGTACAGCGGGGTGATGCCACGTCCATCGCGGTAGTTTGGCGAGGCGCCCAGTTCGAGGAGGGTACTTTAGGTTAAAAAACAGATTATAATATCTTCTTGAAAATATATAAGGGTTGTCCCACCTCACTGCCTCCAGGGAGTCATGCTCCACTGCCCTATGAAGAGCGGTAGTTCCATCCTTGGTCCTGTAATCCAGCAAAGCCCCTCCGTTGACCAAAGCGATGAGCAGCTTGTTCGGCTTCTTGGCGCCCGTGGCCACCGTGAGTGGAGTGTCGCCGCTCTCCGAGCAGTGGAAATTGGGATCCAGGCCCTTGGCGCACATCTTGGCTATCTTCTCCACATGCCCGCCATTGATGCACTCCAGGAAGCGACGCAGATTGGCCCGCGTGTGCAGAGCCTTCAGCTGGCGCTCGTCCAGGGTGAGCATTTTGTACACCCGCCTCTTGTACTTGAGCTGTAGTTTGATAAAAAAAAAATTTATTAGGGAAGAACGTGGGTAAGTAACTAGCACCAGAGACTCACCTCCAAGTAGCCCACGGGTCCGTTGAAGGGATAATCGCCCAGGCGGCGTTCTTCATCCAGGAATTTTCCCGCCTTCCCATTGGCGGGCGGGGCGAACAGGCCGTAGTTGAAGCTCTCCTTCAGTTCCTGGAAAAGAGAAAAAACAGCAGGTGAGTGGGAGGCATTTAAGTACGTGTGTGCACGCTGCTGAATCAGGTGCTCCATTGACGTGCTCAAGTCGTGCGAGTCCTACAAAAGACTTCCGGCCTAGCAATTGCTGAACTTCCTCCTTGTACCTGTGTACGTATACAAAAGCACTGCGAGAAATGTTTCTTTAAAAGAGGCGACCCTTATTTTCCTTCAAAACCATAAAATATTCATTTATTTTACCAAAATAGAATCGTTGAGGTAAAAACATTTAACTAGAGGTTAACTTGTAGTTAAACTTGTCAGTCAAGAAAAATTCACTTGATCTTTTTCAGATTTGTCGTTCGTAAAATTAACCTGACATTGAGAAAACGAATTTGTTTTAACTAGCAGTTGAAGTTCATGCTGTCACTTAACATCACATTGAGAAATCGGCCATTAAATAAGTTACCTAATTTTTTTGATGTGTACCTCTGCATATATGTGTCCCTTACAATGTCCTCGCTAATGAGCGCGTGACTGCAGCGCCAACTACAGGACCACCAGCATCCAGGGCCCACCGACACAGACATTCTGACATTCATAATTTACCGCTGCCTTTAAGTGGCAATTTCTTGTTTTAATTAAACACAAAAAAAATTCCCAGCAGCACCCGGAAAAGTTGGTCTACGATGCACACAGAACAGAGCATAGAACACATAGACTCCCAGAAAATGTCTCGAGTGTACATCATATAACGGGTTTGACATTGCCGCTGCATTAATTATGCAAAGTGCGTGTGTGTTGGTTACCGCTTTACATGTTCTATTTGCCTTTATTCCCCACGCCCTTAAGTGCCACTGAAGGCAGTTCCATGCTGGCTCATAATGTGCCAAATGTTGCCATTAAAGTGAACAGTTTGCTGGGGGTGTTAACCAGATGTGTGGAAAATGGGAGGAGTAGGTAGGAAAGTGGTATACTAGATAGGGATTTTCTTCCAATTAGTTATGATAATGTATTGTCTTACAAGTTGATAGTTTAACCAGAGGAGTTTTCCAGATGCTAACGCATTTTAGATCACATCTAATTGGTTAATGGCTTTAGTTTTATATGGAGAAACATAATACAAAATACTACATATTAAGCTAATAATTGCCATCCGATAGTCTAAGCACTGAACCTTCCCATTTTAATAAAATTTAAATATAAAAGCCAACAAGTTACGGGTTATTTGCATACAGCCAGGCAATATCTGAATGCTATTCCGGCTACATGCACTTTTTTTTTCCAGTCACGTTTCCGAGACTTTGTTTATATAGTTGGATCCACGGTTTCATATGCAGCAGCAGCCCTTCTTCTTCATGAAGCCACCCACCCTTGGGCACATAAATTTCAACCACACAAACTAACACGCCCCCAAGTAGCAGTTACTCCCCCAACTCCGTCACAAAACAAGAAAACAACAAAACACGTTAACGGCTGTGCGCCAAATGGATTTTATGGCGCCACCCTCTGTCCTCTGCCCTTTGGGTCGCTCCCACTTCCACTCCGAATCCTTCGGGTTCTCCCTCCAACCCTCATCCTTTGGCACCCCGGGTCTCAGTTACAGTCTCAGTCATGCACATGCAAATTGCAGACACGTCGCTGGCCTAGACCCCAACAAAAACGGGGAAGGAAGGAAAGGCCTTTGGGATCGAATTGGGAAATACCCTTGATAAATGGAAAATATGATATGATATCCATAAAATAGTATTCGAATATAACAGTCTGGTGGAATCTTTTAATTGCCAATAATTAGTTTAATATTCTCATTAATATCTTCAGATCTTGATATTTGATAATATTTTATTATAATACTTAGTATAATGTAGTTAACAGGCATTAGAGTCAGAAATACCCTTGATAAATTCAATATATGATATGATCTCATAACTTAGTATTCGAATATTACTGATATTTGATAATTATCAAATTATAACTTTGTATTATAACAATTTTAAAATTTTTAGACTTGAGATTATCAAAACCTACAGATTTATTTTCTTTAATTAAATCTCCTTAAGTGTCTATCCTTCTCTTGGACTTAGTACCCTTTTTCAAGGGTATGCAATAGCAGGAAGGCAGAAAGGGATTCCAACTTTTGGGTTTCGGGGGTTGGGTTGCCCTCCTGCCGGCCCAAGGGGTCTGCTCAAAGTCAAGTTGTTTGCGCAAATTGCATTTTTATGAGTTTTGATTTCGATTTTCCAATCCGTAAGACGGCTCATAAAAAATAGCGTCGACATTCGGTGGGGATTACAAAAGGGGGAGTCAACGGGCGGATGCTGTTTGGAAAAGTAATTTAGAACTTGTGCGCACTTTTTGGCTTTAAAGCACTTTTCAAACTGTTTTTGCTCATTTTGGGGTTTTTACCGTGCGACTATGTTGGCTGGGCTGCTGCACGGTGGCCATAAATTCAGTTCGGCTTGCAACAAAGTGGAGCAGGCGGAATGTGTATTCGACATATTCGGTTGTATTTTTGTGGCAGCGCGGCAAGAGGGGCAAGAGGGGCAGGTGGAACGATGGGGGCAATGTCCATAAATCATGGAGGAATTGCAACTGCAGGCAAGTAACATAACCAGCAGACCGACCCATTGGCTCTCCGAAGGGTATAGAAACAAATAGCAATTTGCATGAAATTTACAATATTGCACAGTTTGAGAGACAGCTCGTGCAGTTTACGAGTCTCGTAATATTTTAACTTTTTTAAGTCAGGCATTTTGAGACCAGGTGAAATTGCATTAAAGCCATTTATAAGGAGAAGAACGTGTTGAAAAACTGAGAATAATTCTGCGCCTAAGTAATTTAATTTACCTCAGCTAAACAGAAATTATAATAGATTATACGCTTCGAACGAAAACAAGATTGTGTGGGAAATTATTTAAGTGAAGTCTACAGTAACTTAGCAATAAACTACATTTAAGGTATAAATTTTTTATTTATATTTAAAAAGGTATTTAAAATACTAAGCTATAATAATTACAAAATAAATAAAAAGTTAATATTAAAATTGTAAAAGAAACGGGAAAAATTGAAGTTGTATTTAAGATCCAATTAGTTATAACTAAGCTTTAATATTTGTGATCCCAAAACTGAAGAGCTAAACCCTTACAGTTGGAGAGTCACTGGGTGCCAGGCTCCGCGGGAGTAATTCCCCTGTAGTTCTCAAGGGGGCCGGTGGCACTTTCGGGGTAGAAAAGGGATCGACCACCCAGTGGTCCCTTAAGGGTCAATAGGTGGCGTGTGTATTTTTTACAAGAGCAAAAGAGTTATCGGAGAGTGAACACTTCTATGTGAACACTTCTATATGAGTTAAAAAAATTGTAAAATGAAATTTTTGACAAGTATATAATGATTTTAATAACGAATACAACTTTATTTTGTTTATATAAAAAACAAATTTAAAAAAAGTTAAAATAATAAAATAAAAACTTGATAATGAGATAAAATAAAATAATAAATGATAGAATTTTATTTCTTTTTATATTATTTATATTTAATAATGAGCAATTTAGCTGCAGCAATATTTTTAACAATAGCGGTGGTTCAGTAGCAAAACGTTTTCTTTTCTTCCATAACAAGCGGATTTTATTGGTGCTTAGATATATAAAATAAATATATAAGTACCTAATTTTATATACATAGAACTAAACAAAAATAATATTAGCGAATGTTTTTATTGCCATCGATTATACGATATCGGTAGTCGCAATATTAATCGTAACGGATTGCCATAACTACCCAACCCCGCTACCATCACTAGCCCAACGTTTGCGCCAAATTTTGTAAACATGTATTTAATTTGTCTTATTGTGCATTTAAAGTGTTATATTTTGTTGTGATCTGAAGTGTCGTCAACAGGTGAGTAACACCATGAGTTGTGCAAGTGAAATACCTAATAATGTGTGATATTTAGCCATGAACAGCAACAGGCACATTCGTCGATTTGTTAAAGAGGAGAAGGAGAAATAGTGGTGCAAAGGACTCCTACGTAAGTCTTTTTTCTTTGATATAAATATTTTAGTGAAATTTTCTTCCTTTTTAGATTAAAGCCATGAGATCGTTGTTGCTGCCAGAAGGGGGTTTAAAAAACTTGCGGAGGGTTCTCACGGATGAGTTTGTTGTAGGATTTAATGTTAAAGGCCTTTCTGGAAAAAAAAGCCGTAAACTCCTTTACACATTTCTATGGTGCACTTCACGGTAGGTTATTTTTATAACTGTATTTTTTATAATACACTTAGTTTCTTGATTCAATTTCAATCTATTTACTTAGAATGCCATCTGTCTTTAATCCTATTTCTTTCTGTCTTTTTCTGCTTTTCACTTTTAAAACATGGTTTGATGTAAACAGGCTTGTATAACAAAATCTTAAAATATATATTTAAACCCATGCAGAGGGAATTATAATTTAGTCCAGAAGTTTTTTACGCAGTAAAGGAGACCTTTTCAAACCTATAAAGTAAATCCATTTAACCATGTCCGTCTGTCTGTCGGTTCAAGTTTCAAAAGCGTGAAATAAGTCTACATTTAACTGTTGGTTATTCTTATTTTATATTTATGCTTTTCTAGTCACAATTTTATTCCTGAAAGCTGCAAGGGTATTAAAACTTTGGCTTGCCGAAGTTAGTTTCTGTTCTCATTTTATTTTAAAACACTAAAATCTTATTTTTTTTTAGATATTGTTTCAGAATCTGGTAATGCAGAAATATTGATTCCCAAGGCAATTCAATTGCAAAAGAAACGATTTTTTAAAAATAAATCCAAATCAAATAATAACAACAATGAGGCACTCAACAAAAACGTGTCAGCAGAGGAATTTGTTCAATAAATATAAATTAAAAAAATAGAAAAATTGTCTACTTATAATACAATAAATTAATTTAACAAAAAGTATTTTTTCTAGGGAAGTTTCATAGCATTCAGCTTTTTTGGTATTGAAAACACCAACCCCATTTCATACCCCTTTTCGCCACAAAAGGGACCGATAGGTGGTCCCATTTAATACCCCTTTTCGCCACAAAAGGGACCGATAGGTGGTCCGATAGATGGTCCGATAGGTGGCCCCTTTTGTGGCGAAAAGGGGTATAATATGGGACCACCTATCGGTCCCTTTTGTGGCGAAAGGTAATGCAGAACTTCGCCATATGACCACCGCCTAGGACATGCCGTGGTAAAAGTGGATAGAAATTTACATTGCGGGTGGTATGAACGGGAGTTAGTCCCAAGCCCCCGGTGTATGGCGATTTCGCTAGTTCGGGACCAGTCCCGGCGAACTACAGGGTCAATTCAATTTAGCTGCAATTTTCAATCTGCATGAATACCACTTAGTCGCACAGTTGGAGAGCCACTAGAGCACCAAGCAGTGAGTGAGTGTCAGCCTCAGATGCGAGAACCCAAGTAAATGTCAATGCGACGTGCAATGAGCTGTGCACTTGCTGCCAGCAAACAAGCGACTTCCTGTTCCAATAAGAAATACCCGAATGGCCCCCCGGGCGACTCGAGCAGCAACAAAAGACATTATTGATAAATTGTCAAACAGTAGTTGCTGTTGCTGTTTCGCTGTACATTTGTTGCTGCATTCGCTGCAATTGTCTTCTTGTTGATTGAAAGCAAAACGAGAGGGAAATAGCGGCGGCAGGTAAGCGTAAACAGTGCCAGCAAAAAGTAAATAGCCAGTCCGATGGACTGGACAGCCTCCAAGCATGGAAGTGGGTCGCCGACCATCTGTTGTTTTTCTACACGGAAAATGGCGATTTGATTTTCTCAGTTTTTAAAGTTTAAACTAAAGTTCGGAATGCATAAAAAGTAGTATGTAATATAGTTGAGGAAAGAAATCGGAAAATATTACTCTGCTATTAGATAATTTACAAGTTATTTAATACAAAAAATAATGATAACTATTTTTTAAATATTTCTATAATATATTTTTGGATCAATACCTATGGTTTCAGTAATATTTTAACCTATTTCCAACTCTATGTACTTCTAAGTATAGGTATAATTAGCCTAAAAACCATAGAAAATATTTTTTAAATCTTGGAAATACGAAAATATGTATAATTTTTCCCGTGTAGCTTTAATCTCGTTCTATTGCCGCAATTAAAGTCGCAACTAGTTGGAAGTTTGCAGCCTGAAGTTTTTAGTTCGCCACTAAAGTCACGGCTTGGATTTGTTTTGGTTTTCAGAGTTTTTGGAGTTTTTGCCCCTTCCACTTGGGAAACTTGGGCTCCATACATTTATGGTCTCATTAGTGTCAGCAAATTTTTTATCTCTTTTGATATTAGGCATTTGTTTTTGCTTTGGTTTGGCATTTCGGCAATGCAAATGCACAGTTTGGCAGCCATTGGTGCCCACAACTCCCACTCAAAAGGTATCGAATAACCAAAGATCTGAGCCAAATGAGTTGACAAAGCAGCAAAGTGATAACGGAAGCAGCAGAAAAAGGGAATAACCAGAAAAAATATTCTGCACCATGGGGCAAACTTGAGAAATTCCCAGCAAATACTTCCAATTAATCCGCATTTAATGGTTTGAAATTACTAAGCAAATATTTACTCGTTCACAACTGCTTTGGAATTATTTTCTCCTGAATTCCAGTGGAGAGTTCTAGTTTCCAGTTGAAAGCCACCTTGGCTCTGTTTCGCTTTTTTAACCAAATATTTACCCACATGCGCCAATATTAAACAAACGATCCATTTGCTGGGCAAATATGAGTTTTCTAGAGCACATTAGCTGCGTCAGACTTTGTGAATCATTTGCCAACTTTCTGCCCATTAGCTCCTACAAAAAACACGCTCGTCTCCAATTGTTTCGACCCAATCCTAAATTCAAAGTACCCTCTGTTTTTACGAGACATTCGGCGCTTCCCTTGCCATTGTGCTTGCATCTTTGGCCCGTTCTGGGCTCTTTGTTGTGGAAGATTCTCCAATTCCGCTGATGTCTGGTCTTCTCAAGTTGCAGCCCAAGAGGCTTCAACATCAATTTATGTAATCTGCCAACTCGCACACACAGAAACAAGGAGACCTGGGTTCTGTACTCTCTGTATTCTGGGTCTGGGTCTGGACTTGGACCTGGACCTGGACTTGGACTTGGTCACATCATCTTATAAATTTAGCTCGTTTGCCGAAAGGGAGCAGCGCAGAAGGCGGCGAAGACGGGATGCCTGTGGTTAACCGCAGAGCCACTTTGAATCGCAGTTTGGAGCCTCGAACAATGCCGCCCGACCATCGCAAACTTGAAAAGTACACTGAGAACTATAGTTTATACATGCTAACATTTTCAAAAATTTTTAAAAATGGCAATATTTAAACTTTTTATATTTTACATTGGCGAAAAAATAGCTTCTAAATAGCTTTTCTGAAAAAAAATTAAAAATGTCCTTAAAATACATTTATTTTTTTTGTACAACATTTTTGAGTGATATTTAAGACGAGGCAAATACATCATAAGCTTCATAATATTACATTCACTCTATAAATCTCTCTTTTCTTACCTTAATTCACAATATGTTTAACGTTAAAATTTCTATTTATTTCTCTCAGTGCTTCAAGGAGGAGATGCGTTCTTAAAACTGGTTTTCAGCCGCGCTTTCTGTTCGACATTCGCATTCCTATCGCCCGAGTTCTCGAGTGTTTGGTAATTTTGCGGCGCTGAACTTGGGATGGTTTCGAGTTCGGTTTGTTTGCCCTTACAGATCGGTAATCCTTCCCACCTTTCCCTCCCCCCCTCATACATACATCTTATGTGACACTTGGTTAATTCGGAGCTTATTAATTTATGCGTGCATTGAGAACGGATTGCGGTAATTAATTTCAAGTTGATTGCATTTCGGGGCGCAGTTCAATTTATCACGTTTGTTTGTGAACTCAATACCTGGTTTGTTCATAACTGAATCATTGCATTTGTCTTTTGCACAGAGGAAAAAATTAAGAAGTTCATAACTTAAGGAAAAACTTTTCTTAGGATTACATTTTTATTTTTATAGTATTTTACTATTTATTTTAGCTACTTTCTGTATAGACATTTTAAGTGGGATTTTTTTTCTCTGAACAGATCGGATGGCTCCACTTTTTTACCCGCCATAAGGTCAATGACGTGTCTTCCGCCTGCAGCCATTCGAGCCGCTTCAAAGTCAAAGTCAAAGCCATTCAGCAACAGAAAGTTTACAAGCCGACTCATCCCGGGAAGCAACCCATTTGCTGGGCTGCCTGGAACCCTTAGGTTTGCTCTGCATCTTCTAGTTCCCCAGTTTGGTTATCATCGAGATATATACAGTCAGGGTTGCAGGAGGAGGAAACCGGAGTGCAGGAAACTCTGCTCCGAAACTAGTTTCGTTTGGCTAGATTTTCGTGGGCAAAAGCTGTGAGCTGCCGCTTCTGCTGGTTGCCTCCTTTTAGGTGTCCGTCCCAGATGTTTGTCTTGTCATGCCCACCTACAGCATCATCAGAATCGGTTCTTTGCCAGCTTTGCCAAATGCACACAGGGAAAATGTGGTACACTTTGTACTTACAAAGGTTAGAATATAAAAAAAAAAATTATATTTTGAGACCTTTGAAGATAATATTAAAATTGTCCAATTTTTATTGAAACTAAAAATATAATTTTTGTAAAGTAGAATATTTTTGGAAAAATTCTTGATATAAACTAAGTTTTTCCAAGTGAAACTGGGTAACTGAGGCGAAAAGTTCTCGCTGAGGCGTGGAAGAAAGTGTTGATGCTGAAGACTTCTTTTGAGGCCTCCTCATCGCCCCATCGCCCCATCCCATTGAATCCAACCCACCGAACATTTATCAGAGTCAAGTGCATTGAACTTGCATTCGCCGACATGAAATTTATTTGCCCACCGGGGGGCGTGGCCGGAGCGGCGGTGCAACGCCCATCCAGCCATTCATATTTTTTACACCCAGATGCATTTGGACAAACAGTTGGGAGAAGGGACTGCTATCTAGGGACAAAAGGACATTGACAGCAAGCGTCGAAAGGTGAACTAAAACTGTAAAAAAAAGAAAAACAAAAAATACGAGAATTTGCAGGAATGTAGTGGCAGTCTAAAGGATGCTGATGTGAATGTGGACAAGCTCATCATGATGATGATGATGCAAAAACGCGGAGAGGGGGTAAGAGCAACATAAAACTTGCGAATGCAGGTGACAGGCATTTGCAATAAAGCTGCTATCTGCAAAATGCCAGGAGCGGAACGAAAGAACGAAGGAACGCCACCTGGAGGAAGAGAAAGGAGACCTTTCAGAGATTAACCGTTGACAATGTTGCACGGAATGCGGCAGTCCGTCCAAAAAGCGAGCTTAAGAGCCAGGCAGCCTGACAGAGGAACCATGTTATGTTGGCAAGATATTTTCCATCCCATCTGGCGGGCCAAGTGCGGAAAATGTTGGAAAATGTTTGGCCTGGCCAAAAGAACCCCCCAGCTTGGCCGCACAGTTTGACAGGAAGTGGAATGGAAGCAGGAATTCACCAAAGCATCGCACTTAAAGTTCTCTGCTTGTGCTAAGTTTCATTGAAGTTTTGAGAGTTTCTCTGAATTTTTACTTTAATAATCTTGGTTATTCTCTAAAAAAAATGTTTCCCATAGCAGAATTGTAAATATATGTTCCTATAACCTAACCTTAACCTACGATTAACCTACGACTTCTTCCCCCTTTGCCAGGAATATCATTTTACGTTCAATTTCTCCCAAACTAATGCAGTTAGCCTAAACAAATTTCCAACTCCGGCTGCAGCAGAAGGGAAAATCAATATTTACATAGACACAAGACCCCAGACAACAGCGACTACAGCCGACAAGCAAACAAACAAACCAACAAACAAGAACAAGCCAAGGCAGACATTAAAAACAAAAACACAAGCCCAGCAACATGCATATCCATCTAAGTATGTACGGATATATGCGATATATATATTCATACGTGTCTGGCGATTATGACTGCCTAAGAAGAGCTCCCTTTTTTTGTGCCGGAGACTGGAGACTAGAAAGGAGAAATCCCCATCTCAAAACGTCTAGGCTTGGATCCAAGCGAAACATGCGACAAAATTTCCAAGAGATGAGAGGTGGAGGTCCAAGTGTACAGGGTCTTCCGAGGTATTTTTTCGTTTTGGGGTTAAAGAACGGTGGAAATGCTTTCAGCATTTTCATATTCATCCTCACGAAGGGCGGTGAAGGGGAAAACATGCGGCTGCATGGCAAACAAACAAAACAAAATATAAATAAACGGGCATGCAAATAAAAACCAAGACGAAGCCAGGATACACTTGGTTAGTTTTAGGGAAAAAGATTGGGGTTCTATTTCGGGCCATAATTTAAGTAATCTAGTTTTAAAATAAATTCCTACTTGAAGACAGATTTTCCTAAACTCCACAGCAGTTTCTTCAGCTATTTAAAGAATATAATAATAGTTTACCTTTATTTTTGACACAGAAAAGCCACCCTCAGTTAAGAAACACATAGAAAAGAAAAATTCCAACCACTGTGGCTGCTAAAATGTCAGAAAATATCTGGCAGCAAGGAAAATCCCCCACCTAAAGCGCTTTTCCAGCTGGACGAAAGTGCATTGGCATCTGGTCACAGGCGGCAGGAAGGAAAGGATATTGCCTCGCTGGCCAGCAGAATTAGCCAGTGAAAGGTTGAAAGAGAGCCCCACACCATTATAACCATTTCCATTTCTATGTCAAAGTCATTCCCCACTGGACAATGTAGAACAATAAAGTGCGCCACTAAACGATACACGACACGGGGCACCATAATGACGATAATGATGCCAATGATCGGGAGTTGGAGAGACATGCGCGACGTGTCCGACGACGATTCTTTCACTGACCATTTGCTGAACACTCGAATTGCTAATCGATTCGATGCCAAACGTGCTCCATGCTTAACCGTACTTAGCCGATCGATCCGTTCGATCCATTCGATCGAGGCGGATCAATGGATCCGATCCATCGGTTGCATCGCCACTGGAAGCCGAGCCAAAGCCAAAGCCATTCCCTCATTTGTTCTGGCCACTTTCTTTCTTGGCTTATTTATGTCAGCGAGTGGAGTTCTGTTCTTCGGATTACTGGAGCCAAAGCAAACCTTTACCGTTCTCGGTCATGCATAAGCAGAGTAATTTCGCCCATTAAATTAATTATGGCCAACTGTGCAAGGAGCATTTGCAGAGCCATGGGAAAAACCCACCCAATTTGTTTGCTTTTGGGGGCGAAAAACCAAACCAAAAAGGAAGCCACCCTTGAAAAAAGCTAATGAAAATTATACATTTCACTGCGTAAATAGGAAAAGCGAAATCCTCAAGGAATTCGCTTTTGGTTTTCCAAAAGCAAAGGTTCTCCGTGTTGACAAACCTTGGAAAATTCGATTTATTTGGGTAAGGAATTTTCATTAAAATGTTGTGTTCAAATGTAACAATAGTTTTCGTGCATGAAAGAACATTTCATGCGTTTTTATACGACATTAGGGTAAAATTATTACGACTACTAATGGTATCGTACTACTAAAAGTATATTATTATATGGGATTTTCCGGAAAAATGTCTGCAACATTATATTAATTCAAGAAACGAAACCTTAAACTTTACTTTAATATGGGGGTACCAATTTTATCATCAGCATATATGTATAAAAATTCGCTTCTGTTTTCTGTATACACTTTGCACTTCCCTTTTTATTTGAACATCCTTTACATATCTAAACCAAGTTGACCCGTTATTCTGGCGATGCTCGGGGACTAGAAAAAAAAGACCGCTGGCCATGCTGGCAGCCATTTGCCCAATCAATGCAACACCGAGCGGACAACGGCTAACTGCAAACAAGTTGCCAAACAAACTTCCGTCTCAGTGCACTCCAACACTCCAACAATTGCCAGAGACTCCAGCGCCGCTGACTGACTGATGCCGCTCAGTGCTGGCAGCTTATTGTGACCCAAATAGACTGCCATCGGTCAACTGGCAACTGGCAGCCAAACGCCAGAGGAAAGAAAGCGCATCAGGGGTACTGAGATACAGATATATATAAACAGCCATTAGCTGAGTGGCTGGGCGATGTCCGCCGGCTGAAATCAACCTCGGGTGACAGCTTGGGGGCTGCTGGGCCCTTCACGGCGGCATCGAATGATCAAAAGCCGATCAGAGTAGATCAGTTCAAGACAAGCGAGACCTTTGCATTGGTGTCGTATTTGCAGTTGGGGATTATAATGGGTAATATAATTTTTAGTTCCTTATTTAATAACACAATAATGCAACAACAAGAATAAGATGTAATTTAATGGAAATAAAGTTATGAGCATTTCATAATTGTTAGATAAATAAATACAACATGCCCTTATATTATTATTAAGATTGATTCCCTATAAAATAGATATATTATGATTACATATTTTATTGTTAAAAACCTAACGCTATACAAATAGAGCATTGATCTAGTTTGTTATACCACTTCGCCTTTGAGCAGAAGCAATTAAGTATACGCAGCGTGCGCAATCTTTTAGCAGGGCAATTAACGCCGAGCATGTGGCATGTGGCAAATGGAAACTCACTTCATATCGCAGCAGTTCATAAACAAAACCGCAAAAAGAGCTTTAAATTCCCAGAAAAATGCAACTGCAACTGCAACTGCAGTTTCAGGTGTGAGCACAAAAACAAAAAAAAAACGGCAAAAGGTATAAATATTTTTAGGCTCATACAAAGCATACAAAAAACTGAATGACTGATAAAATCCAGCTGCTGGCCAAGTGTGAAAATTGCCCAAAAACAGCTGGTCAACGATTAGGATTTTTGTGTATTTTCTTAGCTTTTCCAGACAGATTTTCCCCCGAATGGTACAGCAGGGCCCAAGCCATGTTCCTTTGTGTTTTGGGTTCTGTGTTCTGTGAGGCGGATTGTCTCAATCTGAATTTTTGCGGGGCTTTTTCTAGTGGCAGCAACTTAACGGTAAACGGAGGCAAAAGGGTGCCCACAAATGGTAAGAGCAACTCGAATGCGCAAAATTTATGCAGCCATGGAGCGCTAAAGTTGCTAAAGTTGCAGCTGCCATAGCAAAAATAGTAGAAAAAACTTTTTCTTGGCCGCTGGAAAAACTGACCGCAGCCATATTTGACAACGGAACGTGCTCTGGAAGTCTTGGCCCCCATCGTTCTTGGATTCCCGCCTCCATTCTCGTCCCCAATCCGACTGCCCACTCTGGGACTCTTGGATCTTGGCTTTAAATCAATCTCTGGAGTGGTCTCGTGCGGTCTCGTGGCCCTTTATTTACGGCTCAGTGATTTCTTTAGAGGTGAACGCGACACAAATTGCATCTAATGATGAATTTGTTTCACCTGGAAATGGAGCCGTATGCTTGGGAATGCGAGCTCCCCTTTTTTTGGGTCAACTTCGGTCGGTCGGCAATGTGGCACTTGTAATTAGGGAACATTTCGCGATTGGGCTGGGGCCATAAACATGTGGCCAGCGACTCGAGCGACAATCAGCTGGCCATCGAATCCACCCAGGATTACAGACCCACAGCCAAGTGTTTGGAGTGTGGAGTCTGGGGCCACAACAAACAAGCCGAAGTGCTGGAAAAATGCTGCCAATTGCTAGGCACGAAATCTCACAGCTCGTAAATCGATAGGCAGTTCCCCTCAGAGAAGGGGACACATCTACACCAAAGAAAATGAATTTATGAAATCTTAAACCAATCTATTAAAATTCTTTGGTATTTCAAGCACACAAAGAACTTTAGCCAAATATTTGAAATCAAAATATAGAAATTATATATTTTTAAGAAATCCAAATTCCTTTAGAATAGTATTTGGGATGTCTCTAAAGAAACGGATTATTAAGCTTGGATTTTCTAGTATTGTCTCATTCAAACTTTGAAGTTTTTTCTTAAAAGACATGGTACTATACTTATTTTTACGTGTAGGCAAACCCCTCTGTATGTTTTGGGGCGTCGCCTGGCGCGCGAATTATGCCACCAACGAGCAGGCAAATGGGAAATCTTTTTCTTTTTTCGGCTCACTTTGCCTGCTTTTCCCCCTCCCCTTCGCAACCGCGCCCCTTTGTATTCTGCACTCTGCCTTCTGCAAAATTGCAATTGGAGACTTTGCCAGTTGCAACTCGGAGGTAGGAACTTGCAAGTCGCAACTGACGATGCTGCACGTGCGCCGTATCAGAAACGAGTTTTTGCTACTTTAATTTTGGCCAGCCGCTCTCGTATCCAAAAAGATAACTGCTGGCAGGCTGGAAAAGCTGGAAAGCCAATGCTGAAGGACATTTGGTGTCTATGGCAAATGAGGCGGAAAAACTGCGAGAAAACAGAAATTGCCGCAGAGCGAAGCCAGCAAAAGGAAAGGTAGGAGAAAAAGCCAGGCAGATACCGCAAGAAAAATCCAATAGGGAGATAAAGTGAACTTGAAGGCTGAGACTAAGTATTACCCTTTCTAAAAAATGTTGTTCTCCATATAATATAATTATTTATGTTTATTTAATTATTTTGTGGTATAAAGCTTGACATAATTTCCGAAAAATGTATTTCCTTGAACCATGATTGAATTATTTTCAAAATATAGAATAGAATATACAAATAATTACTGGGTAAATTCATATTTCAAATGTTGGTCACCATTTAATATTATAATTTTTATTTATTTTATCTATTTATCTATCATTTTATTGCTAAAATCCTTTCAAAATTCAGAATTGAATATACCCAAAAAGTCTACAACCTAAAGGGAATGTCTTGCCTTGGATACCGCAAAAAAAAGAGCAGGCAACGGCAAACTGTTTGGAAAATTGTATCGAAATATCTGCGGCTTGTTTGAGTTTGACTTGCAGGCTGTGTTTTCTGTTTTCTTCTTCTCCGCCTTTGGCTCCTTTGGCCAAAGTCAATTTTACAAGCAATGAACTCGAGATATTCACTGCGATCCCCATTCTGCCATTCTGCCTCTGCTCTTGAGTTTGACTACATTTTTGCTGCGAGCATTTTGCTGGCGTCAAAAGTTCTTTTCCGTGGCGTTAGTTTCAACTAGGGCCGAACCACGCCCACTAAATTGCCAGCATATTTGCTGCCAAAGAGATGGGAGGCAGCAGGCCTTACTTACGAACCCCCCTCTCCGCCGCCCCTGTCGCTTTGGCAGTACGTTAAAATAGCTCAAGTGGTTCCAGATAAGCGATGGGAGGAGGTAGGGGGTTCAGTAAAAGAAAGAGGCGTGGCAGCGGTGGTGGGGCTGGGGCATTCAACCTGGTCCACACACACTTTCATACATACATTCTTCTTACTTACACTCGGTGCCTTTGGCACAGTTATGCATGCACTGAGAACAAAGTAAGACCTATAACACCTGAATTTTAATAGTCTTTGCAGCTCGATAAAGAGAAATAAAAATTAATATTTTAATATGGAATTAAGTTCCTGTAAATATTTCAGTAGTATCTACATCTCCTCACCTCTTGTATATAATTTCCTACAAATTCTAATAAGTTCTATAGTACCAAATACTTAATCTTTTTCCTCTGTGTTTAGCTATTCTTTTTAACGGCTGAGTCTGCATTTGGACATGAGCTGCCGAGGAACTCAGGCACCTTCTCCTCAACTAAACCCAACTCGACTGGATTCGCACCAATTGAGCTGTGATTTAAGTACACCATAAATGGTGAAGTGCGAGATTGAGATACTCGAACACTTCGACTTCGATCTGGCATACGGTATACGGGTTTCTTACCTGCAAAGAAAAAAAAAAAAAAAAGGAAAAAGAATAAGTTCGGTTTGCTCAATAATGGCTAATCGTTAGTAATATGGGGCCTTCACAACAATAATGCTGGTATTTCAGCCACCCTCCCCCAAAATGTCAGATCATCATAATTATTATATCCGTTATGGAGGCTGTTCGAGGGTTTACCACCCGCTTCAGTGCCCAATTCATGTAAACACTCTACATTCTACATTCACATACGGCGTTTTAAAACAAATTGACGCAAACTAATGAACATAATCTACAGCCACATATATATATACACTCAGCCACCGGAAGTGCTTCATTGTTCGGCGTTGGGGCGTCGGAAATTGAAAAGCAACCCAAAACCAACATCAAATTTAAATTTGCAAAAACCAAAAAAAAGAGAGAGAACCAAATAAAGTAAAACAACATAAAAGAGCCATTAAAAATTTAGTTAGAGGGCAGCTCAAACAGAATGGCACACACACATAAAGAGGAAATTACATTTATGCGAGTTTTTTTTGTGGGTTTTTGGAATTGAACCTGCGTCGTTCAATTTGCCGGCAACACTTGAGCGCGCTTAAAAATGCTTTCAACTTTCCGCACTGTTAAGAGCTGTAGTTCGTCACCTCGATTGTTTGTTTATGGCCATTATTTCATTTATATTTTATTTTGGAAGCAGACCTTTTTATTTTGCGAATTTTTTAAGGGGTTTATAAACTATCACAAAGTGCAGCATTTTACTAAAAGTGTTTGCTAACTTTATTGCACTTTTTGTTTTCCAATCAATTAATTGGTTTAGCATAAGATTATGGTAAACGAAACTAAACCTGTAAAAGAGTGCAACGTATAATCAAATTTAAAACGCCAACTCAAATGCATATTTAAGATTAATGGTAATAATAAATTTAATAGCTATTATTTCAAGTGTAGGTATTGATCTGATATCGAGTTCGTGACGCATTTAAAAGTCACAGTTTTAGAGCCACTGTAACTAACGTTTTTGTTTACTTTCTGCAATTATTTCTGCCTTTTATTTGCTGACAATTTCACTGCCACTTGGGGTTACTCTATATACATTTTTTTTCGCTCACATCAAATCACCACAATTACTTTTTGCTTTTGTCTGAACTGTAGCACTCCCCCATGGTTTTTTTGTTGTACCGCTATTATTGTTCAACTCAATTACCTCGCTTTATGCAACTTTCATTGATACATGAAGCGATTAAAGCACTGAAACACATATAATTTCACAGTCAAGGTCGTTTGGAGGGCGACTTATACAATTCGATTTGTCTGTTGCTACTCAGTGTATATATTTAAGTTGGTTGAACCGTTAAATTGTTAGCCAAATAATACAGACATATAAAAAAAATTAACAAAGAAACAAAGCCGTGTTTTTGTCCCCTTTATGTCCTCAAAAAATTAACAACCATCCGAAAAACAGCATAATAAATGGGTTATTATGAGCGAGATGCCCGGATTCGCATGGAAATAAAAATAAAACAAACAATCAAAAAGTTTCACCGAAATATTTGGCTTTTTTGCTGCTGCTGCTTTGGAAGTTTGTAAATTATTTGTTTGCCTGCCGATAAAATGTCAGAAATTTTGTTGAAAATATTTTGTGGTCACAGTCTGTTCACGATAATGTTATCGAGAACTGTCCGCAGGCAAGGAAAAAAAATAGGGAAAAAGAAACCACTCACAGTGGTCATGGATACATATCCATTTGAAGCTAAAGCCTTCCCCCTCGTCCCTATTTATTATCTCGTTTCTTGCTCCATTTGCGAATGCCCGAAGCGCCTTTTTCCTTTTTTTGCATTTTAATTGAATTACAAGGGAGGAGTTGGCAGTCCCAGGGGGATCGAGGTGTACTATAGTGGGTATATGTATATGGAAAAACAGTTCCTGGTCGCGTGTAGCAGGCGTTAGAGGGGCCTCCTCTCCATCCTCCGACTCCCAGCCATAAATCTGTAACTGTTTGCTGTACTTGACACATTTCGTAGTAGTTGGAAGTGAAGTTGCCTCGTTGTCTCGCTACGGGAAAAACAGAAAAAACAGCGAGAAACGAGTGTTGCAACTTGCAACCAAATATTTGCGTAGGCGTTCGACCGACAATCGCTGCGGGTTTCGTGTCAATTAAAATTAAACTTAAACTTAAAAATTAATAAATATTTATTGCAGCCAGAGAGGAGAATGCCAGACAGAAATCGAAGATCAAAATACCCTGGCTTTAATAAATAAAATAATTATATTTAATTCTTGTATAATTTCTTGTACAATTTAAAGTTCTTTATACCAACCAATTAAATTTTGTCAATTAATATTTTGCTGTAATTTCTGCCTTTTCAGACAATTAAACATTCCCTTAAGTGCTGCGGCAATACATTATTCATGGAATTATCTCTGCATATGGGGAAGTATTAATGGTTGTATTATAGACCAGCCACCCACCTTAAACCAAAAGGCCACCTGTGCCAATTATTCGCAGCGATGGCCAAAAGATGAAAGTATCGCCGTCGGCAGCACAGGAAAATCGGATCAGATGCGAGTCAAATATTGCGGCGTGTAAATTCAATCAGTATTTATTTGTTTATCGATTCCAATGCAGCAGGTCAGATTGCGTATACGCAGCGTGTCCATTTGTTGTTGTTCATCCAGTGTTGTCAGAATTTGTTTATTTCATTTCACGTTTAAATTTTTAATTTGTATTTAATTAAATAAAAAAAGCGCCAGGAGCAGCAGCGAAATTAATGAAAACAAAACATTTTAATTAATAACGAGGAATCTTGTTGCTTCGTAATGGTGGATGTTGTAGTGGTCCTGTCATGCCGCATTACAATGTTCTCGGTTTATGCATGTAAATTTACATATATATATATATGGATGGCATTTACATGTTTAGCCAACATATATTTTACATATCACGCATACGCAATGTAAGCCCGCGTGGGCAAGCCAAATGTCATAAAACTCTTTTCTTGTTTTTTTTATGAATTTCATTTCATTTAATTTAAGTTTATTTTTTGTACACTTTATGGTGGCTGAATTAAAGCATGATACATGATATTTGCATACCGCGAGAGGGATTGTCGAATATTTATATGTGACGTGACCTTTTCCATGCCATAAAACGAATACACATTGTTTCCTGCGCCATCAAATGGTTATAAAACTTTACCACTTCATTGTTCCCAGCTTCTTTTGCCACCTCCTACTAGAGAATTCAATCTCAGGCGAGGACTACTTATACAATCGAGTGCACGGAGCTCTCCCTCTGTATCGGCAGCATCTTTATTGCTGCGAACAATGGTTTCAGCTCCTCCGCAGTAAAGGAAGCGATTTCCTTCTTCCCTCCGAAGGGAATGAAATTATCCACAAAAGTATGTGACATTCTGGCGTTTTGCTAGGCGGCCAGAATGAATAATGCGATGGCGATGGCGAGGGGCCCCTAGTAAAGTTCTCACCCAAATTAACGGTTCAATGGAGAGACACAAGACCCCGCAGATATGGACGCAGATGGGTCCTGCAACTGGGTCTCTATGCCACTTAAGCTGAATGGCAAAATGGAGGGTGTGGGGTGGGGGCTACAGAAAGTCGCTGAAATGATGTCGTGCGTGCGCAAACTATGCGGCGTCATTAAATCTAACGAGCGTCTAGAGATTGGATGGGCGAAGAAGGAGTACAAGGGGCTTTATATAGAGACATACAAGTGCTTAGAAACATTTTGTAAATTTTCTAGGCAGCGCCAAAGTTTTCACAGTAATTCCACCCAAAATGTAACCAGTCAACTCTCTGCATGTCATTTGAAACTACACATTAACTCGGCTTAATTGAGCCATTGCCCATTAACTAAGCCTAATTGCCATTGTTGGTTTCTGGGCAATTTGAGTTCAAGATTTATTCTGTTTACTTGGCGCAGAAATGGGTTCAATTGATTAAAGTTGCGCTGGTCGTTAATTAGGGGCTTTTAAGGGAATATCTTTCTTTGGCAAACACACATACGATTTCGCTGAGCTGACTACATTTACACACTTGACTGAAAGCCTTTTTTTCTCCTGCACTTTAGGTTATCTTGTCTACTCGTCTGTCCATCCTTGTTGGAAAGTTAAGAGCATTCGATTAGAAATCCCCTTTGAAGTGAAGCTCTGGTCTTTGGCTGATTTATGGTCGGAATTTGCTTGCACTTTAGCCAACTAAGTTCAAGTTTTAGTTGCAACAAAGTTTTGCAAATGAAATTTAAAACAAACTTTGTTTTAAGTTGAGTAACAGTTGAATCAGCTGAATAATAAAGGTAAAACTAAAGTACGGAGCCATAAATATTGCAAGTTATTTTCCACTTCTCTAAACATTTTTTAAATTTTCAAAACGGACTATTTATTAAAAAGGTATAAGCAATTTAAGTTTTTGCCACTAGGTGTCGCTTTTCCGTTGAGTCAGCTAAATAATGAAGGTAGAACTAAAGTAAGGAGCCATAAATAGTTCAAGTTATTTCTTATAATTATGAAAGCATTCAAATATTTCCAATAAGCTTCAACCCTTATCGTAATTCCATTAAAAATGTTCCCTACACGTCTTTTCCATTGCTACCTTAGGCCAAAATAGAGCCACCAAGAAATCCATATGCGGCTAAGCTCTCCTTACTCGTTTCTTATCGCCACGAGCCAAAGTTGTTTATTAACCGAGCTGAACTTCGGGCCAAACAAAGAGCATTACAAGCAAAACGACTTAGACTTGGGCTCAAAACCGGTAAGTAACGCCCACCCAGAAATTGAAGCAAAAAATACAACTAAAAATACAAAAGCGAATACAGATCAGAAAAGCTTCAATTTCGATTTGATTAGCAGGCGGAAGTTGAGATGCCAGCGAGGCCCACACACAGCAGCAAACTGGAGCAGCGACATATTGGCTGAGTGACTGACTGATTGACAGACGGATTGACTGATTGATGGATGGTGTGAAGTTTAATTGAAGCTCGGAATGAATAACGCAGATCGGTCATCGAAAGCGAATTCCAGACCAGATCTAATAATACCTTTATGGAAGTTATCAGTTGGCCGACGACCGATAAAATGTGAAATTACTGCCAACTGCCACTCACGTTTGTCTCACTCTTCGGGATTTACACAACCCGTCCTCAGTTCTTCAGTTATCGAAGAAGAAGGCTCTCAAAAGGTTGCGCGAAAAGCCATGCAGAAGAAAGACCTCAATTGGTCTGCAAATATTTGTGCGATGATAGCATGAATCGTATTCTTTATGATCGGGCTATATATGGGTGGTGCGTTTATAGGGTTCGACGTTCGGTCGCCAGAGAAAACCGGCGATAAGATATGCGGCCAGTTCGCTGATTGATATACGACTATGGAAGCAGGAAATGTGTCGACAACCTGATATGCTTTATACTTTTAGAAGCTTTAGCAGGTGGAAGAGGTAACTCTTGGGAATTTCTATGAGGGATGGACTTACTTTGAAAAGGGTTTTAAAGTTCTTAAACTTAATATTTTTAAATCGAACTATTCAATAAAAAGTAATAAGCAGTGCAGCAGTCGCTTTAGGATTCAGAACCTGCCAATTCAAACCAAAAACACCCGATATAGAGTTAAAACAGCATTTGTTTCCCACACCAGATCAGAGTTTACAACATAATTTACTAAGCTCAAAACTGACACTACAACCAGAGCAGCCACGCCCCCTCCCGCAATAGTCGCCGCCCCCTTCCGAAAATACCAAAAACAAGGCAACTTCTGTCACTTGCCGGGTTGGAGAATTGGAATTGACCAAATCGAAAACGGAACCGGCACGAGAGACCGAAAGACCGGGCCATGCAATTAGCTGGAGGTCATTGTGTTCGGTTCAGCGCAGTTCAGTTCGAATCGATTCGAGAGTTCGGGTTCAGTTTGGATTTTGGGTTCGGTTTCGTTTTCGCACCGAATTTCCGTTTGCAATTCTGCGGTTTCAATATTGAAATGGGCGCGGCCCCCGCATTGGATTTGCGTTTGACAATGTTTCGACAGCAATTTGCTTAACAAATTGTTATTAAATGTACACAATGGATTGACCCATTGTTTGGTGTTCATTAGCACAAAGGAACAGGGTAGTTGAGGCCTCTTTTTCTCTTAAGTAATTTATGGAAATTACATAATTAATAACTGAAAATTACAGTGAAATTAAGGTGAATAAATTATACATTTAAATAGTTTCTTCTTAGTTATTCCCTAATTGTTTCATTACCAATCCGTTTAAAGCTCCCAAATCATTGAAAATCTAACCTTCCTTCTAGCTCTGTTTTTTTCTTTATTCCTTCCTCTTGACAGACAGACTGCCATTCAATTGTCAAATATCTTTGGATCTGCAGCGTCACGATTTCAGACTGAGTGCACGACTCTGAACACTGCAGTTGCCGGAAAATTGCATTGAACTTCAAAAAATTGAAACTTCACGAGGGCATTTGGCAGCCATTCGAGGGCAGGGGCGTGGTCGGTTTTATGTTGTAAGGGCGGCACGTGGCAGCCTTTGGCTGGATTAAATTTCAATCAACAACATCTGGTGAGGAATTGCATTGCGATTCCGCTGTAATAGCTTTTTTGTGTGTGGGTCAAACGAAATTGGTTAAAATGGATTAAAAAATACTTTACTTTAAAAAAACCCAGATCAACTGATCTTTGCCTTCTAGAGTCTCGGTCAAAATTCATGTAAAAACTGATAAATATATAAATTTTCACCTAAAAGTCCTACTTATTCAGCGGCATGTTCTTAAAGAAGTGCTGTTTTTTCTTGCCTTTAAGCGTGGGTTGCATGATCATTGGAGGGATCTTCACGGGCTTCCACGTTGGGGAGCTGATAACCCATAAGGGTGATTCGGTATTTATTAGGAACACGGGAGACAAATGGTGGGCCCCCGTCATATTGTGTCCGATCCTGGTGTTTGGAACCCTGAGCTCCATACTTCTGATCTACGCGGCTTCCCAGGTAAGAGTCTTCTACTTTCTAGATACCTCTTATTTATAACGTTTTTAATTTAGCGCAAGCGTGGTTATGTCCTTCTCTGGTTGATCATATATGTATTCATACTCGCCCTGTACATTACATTGGCCATTATCCAGCTGGCAAGGCAGAAACCTGCACCGATTATGATCAGCGTTCAGGCTATTATAATAGGTGGGTACTTGTTTTATTATTTGGAATATTAACAGATCATATTCAAAATTCCCATAGTTGGTCTTGTCTACTCCCTGCTGATAGTGTATGCATTTTACAAATATCTCAGCAGTGTGGAGTCTGATGATTCAATCTAGTCAACATCTCCTATTTTGTCAATACATACATAGTTTTAATAGAAATCTAATAGTAAAGGGAATGAAAGTCTTCCAAGATAATATAGAAATTTTTGTTTTAAATTAGTAGAGCAGTTTCGTATCAAAATGGCTTGTCGCTGCAGATATCTCAAGCAGATCTTGACCAAATGCTGCTTCTGCTATTCGCTGCGCTTTGGAGTCCTGCTCTTCGGATGCATCTTCCTGACCTGGTTCCTGTACATTACCATCGGCACTGGGTTCATGATGGAGTGCATTTTCCCGTCGGAGTACCAGAAGTCTGTCTTCCCAGCAGTGGCGGCCCTCAAGGCCACCATGGTCTTTTCCTTCTTCGGAGTAATTGCTTCAGCCATGCTATGCATGGGAGTGCATAATGTAAGTAGTACAAACACTCTAATAATAAGATATTTTTGTGCTTTATAAGTATATCCTATTAAAGAATCTTTAATATATCAAATAAAAACATACATCGATAGTGGGCACAATTGATAGTTTTCGCTGTCGATAATGGTCACTATTAAGATTATTATCGATAGTATCGATAGTGCTTTCGATTGTTTTACCAACCCTTGTATCCCACTTCCTTTCAGAACAACGAGATGCTCTTTATACCCTTTCTGGGATTCGCGCCCGTCTGGATAATTGTTCACATTTTCGCCTTGACCGTCTATACCTTCAACACTGTCATTATTATCCTGACAGTCATCACAATGTGTGGGTATCATATCATATTCAGATCTACTGTCTCCATAACTAATCTCTTTATTATCTTCAAAGTCATTTTGCTCTATGCGTGGTTTGTGGTTTGGTCCTACTACATAGAACTGCTCTTCGCCTACGAGGATGAATTGGATACCGGTTATGTCTAAAATATCTGAGATTTGAGTGTGTGCAATGGATGCTTCGAGCAGTATTTACAGTATTTAGAACGTTATGCAGGCCTTTGAAAAGGTTGTTAAAATTTATAGATGTGGAAAATAAAAAGAAACTTAAAATTCTTAATAATAATAATAATAAATAATCTTAACTTCCCGTTTAGTGAGTTTCTAGCGCACCTGAGACATGCACTGCTCTATATACACCGCGGTATAATGACGATCGCAATGGTTAAATAGTAATCGCTTGATGATAATGACAGTGACCGACTTACCTTCGGCAGCGAGGCGAGCACCTGCTGTTTGACATCCCAGACGAGCCGCTCCGATGGGAACTGCAGACACTTGTAGACATTCAGCTCCGGCACGTGGATGCGCACCAGTAGCCATCCGTCTCGGGGCTCTGGAGGTGGCTCATCGTCAAAAGCCCCCGGCCCGGACATGGCGTCCGTATTGGCCGGGTTCTGTTTGACTTTGGGCGTGGGTGGGTGGTATGTCGTAATTTTGGCGGCTTTCTAACGCTCGGTCTATGGAAAAAAACCGAACCTTCTCCCTCTCCTCTGGGAGTTCTCGTAGCTTCAGCGCTTTTCTCTCTTTTTTTGGCACTTCAAAGTGTATATTCTCTGGGGTTTTGCAGATTTTCGGTTAATTTATTTAATTTCTGTATTGCCAATCTATTTGATGGCCTTCTGCTGCTGGAATCCGTTTCGCTTGGACATTTCGCTGAGGGGCCTTCGTTGAGTCAGTCGCATGGTGGTTCTGAAATTAATTAAATTAGGTTGGGGGATAAGTAATAGCCAGAGAGATCAGTTGAAGATCAAAATAAATATAAAATATTTAAGAAATTTGTTTGCCCCAAATAGAAATATTTTCATAATGGTAAATTTATTTTTAAAAATGCTTGGAATATTCTAAGCCCCATATAGTTTGTTTTGGCTTAATTTAATATCCCAAATACACCATACACCCTGTTTCCCAGTGTTATTATTCCTAATAAAAAAGGCATTAAAAATAAGTTGTACTGAATAATAAAGCTTTTGCCAATTAAGCCATGCATTTTCTCTCTACTTTCATTTGCATGAGAATTTTATTCGCATTTGCAGAAGGCAAACTATTAAGCCCCCTTTCCTGTTGTCCAGATACAAAAATAAAACCACTTTGCACCGCACTTAAACTTAATTTTTAAATTGGTTTACTTTTTCATATCCTCGACAGCCGTTTTCCTACGCACTTCGTATCAGTCAGTCAGTCAATTGGCCCGCTTTTCCAGCCCCTTTTCATGTCTAAATATCTCAAAAAATAGTGTCATAGTGAAAAGAAAACACATTTCTCGTTGTTGATTACAATTTGATATTGACATTTTATGGCTGCAATGGCAGTTGCAACTGCAATTATGCACAAATTAAATTCACACGCTAAACAGAAAAGGAGAGGCGGGGCAAAAAGGGGCGGCAGGCATGTAAATGTGTGCCAAAGACCCGCTGACAGTTGTCGCTTTTGTATGGGGTGGAAAAAGGGGGCGGAGCGGGACACGTTGAGGTAACTGGAACTGTGGGCGGAACGGGTTACCCACCGGCAACAACAACTACAACAACAACAACCACATCTGCAAGTCTGCACTTTGTCGCATTTAATTGCGAGCGTGTTGATTGCATTCAACTAGTTAGTGGTGGCATTTTTGGGGCGGCAGGGGGTGGGAAATGGGGGAAAACTAGTGTAAAACGGAAAACGCTTGCGGGAAAAGATAAATCGTAATTGAGGATAAAAGCTGTGGGTGCTGCGGGTGAAACATGAAAGATGAAAGGCTTTTCAGCCAAGGGTTTCAAAGGAAGACTTCTACAAATGAAAAGGTAAAACCACATTTTAATCCTTAATAAATCTTAAATATACAAAATTGTGTAACATATTACTAAATATTTATAAAAAACAACCAAGAAAGGTTTAAAATCTCTTAATGACCGTAATAAATCCTCTAGTTATAATTAACTTTTTACTTTTATTTATTTCGCTTTGAATAGTTGTTCCTCCTTATCAGTGCAATAAATTTTACTTTATCATTAAATCACTCAAGATTCTTGTTACCTATTAATATTTATATTTAAACTGTAAACAAATTTATAATTATCACCTGCTTCTCTTTCACTTCCAAAAGTTCCCTTTATAAAAGTAAAATTAAGTACATATGCGTCAACTTTTCCCTGGTTCAGTGCCCCCGTTTTTAATATTACGCTCGAAAATAAATACAACAAAAATATGTCACGGTCAAAAAACTCCACCGAAATACATAAATTAAGAGCACAAATACGCATATCAATAAAAGTAAATACGAGAAATGAAAACTGCGTTTAAACAGGTGACTCGCTTACCTTGGCCGCCACTCGACTGTCAATCAAAGCTACGAATTTCCAAGCTGTTCAAGTGAAATTATCAACAAAGACGCTACGAAACGAAAATAAAAAGCTGAAACTTAAAAGCAGAAAACCAAAAACCTCAAGTCGAGTGTCGTCGCCAGACTTCTGTTTTTGTGATAAGCGAAGGCATTGGAATTAATAAAGGTGATTGTGGAGGAGGCAAAAAAAAGAGTGATAAGTGATAAGCCAAAAGTGGCGTTTGCTTAGATTTTGTGTATTTGCCTGGGGCACTTTAATTGGAAGCGATTTGCGATAATTAAGCATACGCCACGTGGTCGCCACAGCAAAGTCATTCAACTTGAACTCAATTTAGAGACAAGAAACGCCGGGCAGGTGGGTAATATCATTCGATGGGCTCTGTTTTTATTGGCTATCCCAGCTTAGCCAGTCATGATTTTAATTGAAATTTCAGCCAGCGAGTTCCGGAGGCAAAAGTTTATTTCGCTTTTAATTGGAAAAGTTACTGGTCCATACTTTAGCCCGTAATGGGCCTTTGAAATACTCTGCAGCATATGTTAGGTCTATCTGATTTACTGGTCACTAAAATGGGCCCCATCCTCTAGTGATTTTTCACTTGAGCTAATAGGAAAATTGAGCCCGACCTCTGCCGCTTTTTTGGTGGGGTGCGTGTGAAATTCAGAGAGCAACTGTCAGGCGGGTAAATCAAAATTTATGTTTTCGCTTCTTTTTTTCGCTATCCCTCATCCCTCGTAAATGTGGGTTTTTTCTTCGAACAGACAGCTGTCTTGCGGCTGTCAAAGTAGCAACTTTTGGTGCTCCCCTCTTTGAATCGCCATTACCCAGCCCCTTTTTTTGTACATATAGGATGTGTCTGCTGTCTGTCCTTTCTATTGTCTTAGCCCTGACAGTTATTTGGTTTGGATACGCCAGCTAATGCCAAAAGTTTTTTCGCCTGCCTTACAGAGGAAACATGTATTGCATAAGGTGCATGTGCTATCTTTTTGGGGCGGGGAGTAATTTTATGGTTCACTTTTTATGAGGGAATCAATTGTTGACAGCGGCAAACATATTTATGGGCTGGGGTAAACATTAATTGGTTCTGCAGTCAGTGATACAGGCGATAAGGGATAAAAATAGCAGATAGACAAGGTGTTGATGAGGTTGTTTTATGGCTGGAAGATGAAAGGAAAAGCCGTCTTAAAAAGAGATAGGTGTCTATTTTTGGCAGAGAATTTTATGAGAGGCTTATAATATTACAGCTTTTTTATTATGATTATTTAACAGCAATTTTGATTTACAAAAATTGAAAATGTGGCAAAAAATAGAAAATAAATCGGCTTTTCCTTACCACTTTTTTCTGATTTTGGGCACATGACGAATTTCGTTCGACATATTTCTTTTTGGGCCTGGCCCACTTGAGCAGTTTTGAGTGCTGCTGTCTCCTTCACTTCCAAGCTCTTTGTAGTGCCGTTTCGCTCCCACTTTCGGCACCACCCCCTTCAGCCCATGCACCTCCTTGAGTTAAGTGCTTGTGACACTTGCCTCTCAAGGCTTTATGACAGGCGATGAAATTTTATTTGGGCAAAAGTGTGACAAACTGAAAATGACAAAGTGCTCCGCTGGTTCGAAGCAGCTGGCAGAGTTTAAGGCTTTTGAGCCAGAAAGCGAAGGGGTCAGCACGAGCGACCGAGGGAGGGGCTAAAGGTTAGGGCTTAAGCGGGCAGAGGACAGCCATGTAAATTAAGTTTTAAATATGCCACATCGAATGGGCCTTACTCGGAATTAGTTACAGCACCAGGTCCCTGGAGTCCGTGAACCGAGCGAACGGGCGACTTTAGTGGGTCAGTGGAGAGCCCCATTGGGTTTGCTCGAATGCGCAACTAAATGCGACTGAAGTTGCATGTGGCACACACCAATAAGTATAAGTGCACTGGGAGAAACTGCTCATTAAGACAAACATTCGATAACGGTCGCATTTTGTCTTAGTTTCTGGATTGATGGCCACACTTGGTATATACTTGGCAACTTGGTCACACTAAAAATTCCAATTCTGAATTATAAGATTTAATCAAGATTATTACAAATATTGTAATTTTCCCTCTGTGCACAAATATCCGAGGATGGAGCAACAGCATCGCTTATGCATAATGGCCCATGCATATTTAAATTGCCTTCGCCCGATCCTGCAGTTGGTGCTGCTTTAAAAGCAAATTACTTTTGTCATTGCAATGGCTTGCGGCTTAATCTTGTGGGGATTTCGGATGGGCTAAGGACGGCGGAGGGGAGCCAGGAAGAGGTTCTTGCCTAGCCACTTATTGTGGCACGGCACACTCTGTTGTGCATGCTGCAAATAATTTGCCTTGGCAACGGCACTAAAATCAGTAGCAACATCGGCGAGGCGGCGGCGGCATCAACGAAACGAATGCAAAATCCACCCGCACAAAACTTAATAATGGCAAACTATTATTCTTCCACCAGCCAGCGTTGTGGACAGTGGAATAAATGGGACTTGATGGGAAAACCGATTAAGTATTCGATTGGCATTCAAAAATAGAAAAGAGAAATTCGATTTGACTAGAGAAATCTATAATAACATTATACAATTTTAATATTAATGAAATTATTCTTCTTATTTAATTTAATCTCATTTTATTCAAGATTTCCTTTTCTGAAACTCCCACTGTTTCCTTGCTAAATCGAAGACGCCACTTTCCACGCTGACGGCTCTCGGTGCATTCTTGCGTGTGCCGGAAACGGAAATGCGCACATAATTCTGTTAGGGAACATGCAACAAAATGGCGCCCAGACCGCATCCGAATGGAGAAGAAGACGACTGCGGGCGGGTCGAAAACTTTAATTAAATATGGCTAAATGCAATTTCGCCTGGCTTTTCCTCCTCTCGGCTGGTAAATAAAGCTGAGGAAGCAAAACATGTCACAGAAGTTCATGGCTGAGAGCACCAGGCTCCTGGCTAATTTATTTTGCTATTTTCTGTTTATTCGAACAGTAGAATCGGTGGAGAGAGAAGACCGCAGCCGAGAGGAAAGCAAAACAAGAAAACTTTAACCCCGAAACTTGTTTTCCAGTCACGTTCATTTTCAATCAAGTGGCATCATTATGCTGGCCAAACAAACTGAAACTGAAATAAAAGTACGAATAAAAATAAAAATCGCAAGGAAAAAGAAACCGAGGAAGAGCCACCGCAATTGGCTAATACAATGGCAGAATTAGTGTGTGTGTGGCCACTACCTTAACCCTTTGAAGCCCCTGCCCCTGCCCGTCAGTCTGTCAGTCAAGTCCGGCAATCAGTCCTTTGTCTAGGCCCGCGGACCGGCAACAAATTACCTTCGAATCATCTGAAGCCGAGCCACCCAAAAACCACAGAACCCACTTACCTAGGTGGCCATTGGCCAACCATCGACTTCCTGTTCAGAAATCAGAATTCAGAAACCAGAGGAGGGAAACCGAAGTTGGAATCAGAATCAGATAAATCAGGAGGGAATCGCAACGAAAGTCGATTGGAGAAATGGCAGCATTGACATTTTGGCATTTATTTGATGAATTTCGTTTGATTATAGTTGGGAATTAGTTGGTGGAAAAGTTTGGAGAAACTTCACCAGAATTGCTAAAATCAAAATAAGAAACTTTAAAAAAACTTTGATAAAGTGAGTTAATAAATAAATACAGCAAAATAATTCAATTGACGTCTGGTTAGCAGGTGTTCATTTCGCACAACCCACCAACTAAAATCACTTTAACGCCCAGCAGCGTTTCTTTTAACAAATTGTAAATCCAACAGCAAATCAACATAACTTACAGATCGATTAATTAAATCGTAGCATTTCACAATTTGTTGAAAATCCTGCAAACACTCGAAGAAATCCATGGGTATTACGACTATTTAGCTAATTTCAGCAGCTCGAGTTACGTCAGAGGGCCATTAAGTCAAAAGTTGTATATGTGCAATCAATGAAAATAAATTAAAATCCGGCGGTTGGAGAAATATCACACAGACACACAGAAAATATCACCGATTAAAGAGAAAAACAGAACAAAACTTTATGCAAATGCTGAGGCGATCGCCGCAAAACCAATTCGACCGGTTTTTCAACCGAATGCAGTGCAAATCTCAAAACCCAAACAACAAATGACAACCGACAAGTCTACAGATGGACACATGGAAACACGACCATAAAAAAGTAACGACTCCTAAGAGATATAAGATATATACATTTAATGGGAAAAAATTATGGGTTTTGCGTTTAGCTGTGAGTAACACGAGTCACTTAGCTGCTTACCCCTTTTTTCCTCGTTCTGCTCGCGTCTGGCTTAGAACCCAGTGCAGCTCAAACTGTAGGGCCGGTCATGTGGTAACGGCTGAAATAATAAGTAAAATAAAATTAAATTAGTAAAAATATGAATTAATATTTTTCACAGAAAAAATGTTACTGATTTGTGGATTAAAAAAATACAGGATATTTTACAGGTTATCTTCGAGTCGATTATGTTTCCCTGCCACTGTTAACTTTGCTTTTCCTGATTAATTCCTATTTAACGTGCAAATATTTTCGCTGTCAATTTTCCCAATAAATGCAATTTATATCTCCAGCCAACAGCAGCAGCAGCTCAGGCAGGGATACTTCCATATTTTACGTCGCAGTCGTCGTATTCTTCGCCGTTTTCTACTCCTTCGTGCCCGCAGGGCCATCAATCATACGCCATGTGAGCAGCCGAGAGCAGCAGACGCACACAATCAAATCAATATCAGAGTGATGGGGTGCCTTTCGGGGGAGGGAAAGGTGGGTGTGTGGGTGAGCAACGCCCACACCATAAAAATTGCATTTGCCAATTTCCAGCCAGAGCTTCAGACTGCCCAAGTCTTATGGCTAGCGGGCAAATTAACCAAAAGTCACTTGGCGTACACTTGTGTATCAATTGTGAGTCTACGATTTATTACTCAGTTTGGCAGCCACTGAGAAGCGTATGAATCAGGACAGGCAAATCTGTAATTTCATAGTTTGTTGGCCATAACAAATTCCCCTAATTTCGTTGGAAACGCTGGCCAAACAGAAATCAAGCGACTTCAGCTTATATTAAGTTATATAAACAATCGGCTGGCTTTCCAAGAATTTTCAAGTGGTTTTCCGCAGAGTATCGACAAACTGGTCATAGCAGACACTGTCGGCTGTAATCATTGTGTGTTATTGTTATTGTTGTGGTTGTTGTTGCTGCCGCTGTCTCTGACACCAAAACAACTTTATAAAAAGATCTCACTTTGGTTTTTAGCGGCCTCCTTCTAATAACTCAATTTCGGCTTCGAATGCCGCCATTTGAATTTATTGACACATTTCATTTAACCAGAATTTTCGGCCAGTAATTAAGTCCGATGACGAACCCAAAAATGTCTCGAAACGATTTTGTAACTTTAGCGGTAGCCCCATGCCTTTCATGGACCGAAAACTGGCCGAAAGCCAAAGCCGTTGGCTGAAAAGCCACCATAACTGGTCGGAGCAAATGATTTTTAATAACTTTGACACTCATTAAACTCAAATTACATGCATTTGATTACGCAGCCACATGGGAGTCAAGAGTTGGCAGTGGCAGCCTTTTGCATTTGGGGTTTTTACTAAAACTTAAGCCGCTTAGATTTCATCATCATCATCGTGATCACCAGAAAACCATATGACAGCACAGTAGGCTTATAATGAGGATGATGCAGAGCCTTATAAATGGCTTTTAAAAAAGAGAGGGGAAAATGTTTGATTAAATCCTGAATAAAAAGAGCCAGTTAAATACTAAAGGAATAAAACATTTAGAGAAATACCCAGAATTAAACGGTTAATCTAGGGCCGCAATTAACCAGTCTTAAATTGAATAAATGCCTGAGGAGCCCAAATCAAATCGGGGATTTAATTAGCCATTAATTAAAGCCAAAGCCCATTGAACCTTTTGCCTTCAAGAATTCAATCCTCTGAGAACAGGCAATAAAAAACTCATTAAATCAAAAGTAAGATTCTCACAGCGCAACTCCCATGAAAGACTGAAGATTTGATGGATGAAGACGCTCGAAAATTAATTACTCACTTTGTCTTTGGACTCTGACAGGTGATTCCTACGAAGCCCTTGAAGTAACCCTGAACTTGACATCTATGAACTGTCGCCCTTTTCCGCCGAGTGGCCAAGTGCTAACTTCTTTTTAATTGCCACCGGTCTTGGCCAAGTCTCGTTCTCAGCGAAGCAATCGTTAAAAACCTAGTTTACGACTCGCGAACTATGCACTTCCCCCTTGATTGGAACGTGCTCGCAAAGTAAGTGGCATCTGCAGCTCATAGTGTTCACTGTACCTGGCATACCCAGAAAATCACATTGTTTAGGTTTTATAACCTTGCAGAGGGTATATTGACTTCAGTCAGAAGTGAGGAAAAACTCCGATATGATATATCGACCAAAATATCGATCCTGATAGTTCATTGAAAACATCGTTAAGTTTGAGATATCGAAATTTCAAATATCAAAAAATATCGTGGCTTACAAAATGAAAACTGGTCGGATATACCAAAAATCGCAACTTTAAAATATCGATTGTGATTAAGATATCGATGTGAGTGTCCGTCTGCTGTCTCTCATTTATACAAATCTGTTGCGTCTAATTCTAATTGAAAAATAATGACATCATTAAATATCAAAACTACTCAATCGATTAGTATTTTTATAATGTCATTAAATAACATTTATAACAAATCCCGAACTGGTTTAGTACAATGTGGTCAAAGCTAGTTACAAGTCTTCTCTGCGCGGCAGTCCTCATCAATAGCCTTTCCCTAAATGTGAAATGTGAAATTCGAGTTTTAATTCAATGCTTAATCAACTTATCCCACTCAACAGGATGCAGTTGTCTTCAAGTTTACGAATTTCGTCTGCCTAAGTCACAATAAGTCATGGTTTGTCTTCCATCATTATCGTCTTAAGGCCGTCAGCCGTGATAGAGTGCTTCTCAACGTAAACGGAACTATTCTACACCCCGCCAATGACATTACTATTTATGCCAGGATTTTAAAGAAGGCAAGCGGATTTAAGCCCTGGTTATTAAATGCAAAAGTCGATGGGTGTCGATATATGCGGAAGAGCTACAATCCCATTGTAAAAATAATCTTTGATCTCTTCCAAGATTTCTCCAACATAAATCACACATGCCCATTTTTTGTAAGTAATACACTGTAAGTACAACAATTTTAAATTGACATCCCACCATCACAGGGTCTACAATATCTTAAGGATTTTTATCTGAGGCCCGAAAGGTTGAAGCTTCCCTTTCCAACCGGAGAATATATGTTATCTTTACAGTGGTACTTCGACAAGAAACCACAATTCGACACAAATGTATCTTTTTCCTTCACAGAGGATCTTATAAATAGAAACTAGGAACTATGAAAAAATCGGTGATCTACCTTTAACAATTATTTTGTTAATAATTCCTTAAATAATGTTCTGATTTTATAAGTTTTTGATTTACCACAATAGATGACTAAATAAATGTTCTCTACATACAAATCTGTTAAATTTATTCGGTTTCTGTAATATGATTTTAGTTGCATGATATGGTTTTAGCTAAAAAGGGCATATAAAATTCGACTTGCCATCATTACCTTTCTTTTTTGTTCTTTTACTGACTCACACTAAACTCTGCAATGGATTGGCCTGAAGACTAGCCAAGATCTGCTAAATGGCACGAACAAGTTGTGCTTAAAGTGCCCAACGACAGAAGCAACAGAACCGAGTGCTAATGGAAAAACCCAACTTCGGAATGCGGCTGCATAATTCTTACTTTTCATTCAGTAAAGAAAGAACCCAAAGAAGGTTTAAAACAGCATAGAACTTCAATTAGGGTTTGTTGTTTTATGATTTAAGTGGAGTGAATTTCTAAGAGATGACTAACAAATAAGCAGAAAAGTATCACGAAAATTCAATTTTTATTTTACTAAGTCCCAAATTCCCACAGAAATTACAAACCAATAAAAGAAATTACCCACGAGTATGGGAATTCACAATTTGCCTTTTAGCCCCCCGAAAAGATATGGAATGCACGAAAAAACTATCCAATTAAATTCAATCGACACTTGCAACCAAAACAAGGCGAGCTAAAAGCCAAGAAACAAAAGGTGGAAAAGCGGGGAAAAGCGGGAAAAAGACGACACCGTTAGCCGAATGACATGCAAAGTGCAGCTGCTTTTCGTGCGGTGGAAAATTCGCAAGGGGTGTCCGTTGCACATGTGACACGAACAGAGGGCAAAAGAAAAGCCAGAAGCAGAGATTGATTCTCGCCGCGTCACGTGGGAAATTTTCAAGTTCAAAGCAATTTTCCAAGGAAGCAGCGAAAAAGAAGGAACTGTAAACTGTAAAAAGCACAACACTCGAGAGCAAATAAAAATAAAAATAAGCAGCAACAAAGCGTGCACTCACGTGAGACTTGATAATAATCGGATTTGGGAAATCGTGAGGCGAGACAACAACGTGAAAAAAGGGGAAAACAGCAGGCCACCAGGAAAATAGTACTAAAAATACAGCAAATACAGCGGACCGAAGAGCCACTGGTATCGATTACAGAAAAACAGGTTGAGGGTCTCCGGAGAAATGCCAGCTATCCATCCAACCATCCATCCATTCATCCATTCCAGGTGAGTTCTCCACCCCCTTAAAATCCACATCGACTTAATGGATGGCCTTCGCTCCGAACAGTTAGAATTAATTGACGTTAATAATGTTCCGATATCAAGATTTATGCTCATCAAACGGCTTCTGTGCGGCGAATACCCCGGGAAACCTGCTGAAGCGGTTCTTAGAAGTCACAAAAATAGTTGACAATTTGTCGGCAAAAATAGTAATATATTTTAAGATGTAGAATACAATGTTTACGTCCCTGAGCGCTCGACTAATGATGATTTCGGTCCATTATCTTGGCGGAATAACTGCACACACATTACCATCAGTAGAATTATTAGGATAAACCTCAATTTACCTGCAATTTGCTCAATGACAACCGATAAATATTCAATTTAATGAAATTGCATTTACATTCGCAATCACAAAACCACTTGAACCACTTTCGCCCACTCATCTTGATTGCAAAAACTGCACCCACCTGTCGTCTGTGTATTTTCCTCTCTTTTTTCCTCTGACCGAGAAAGCCATTAACTTGGCCATCCATAATTTTTTAATTTAAAAACTTTTGCCAGTGAATTGCCGACTGAGTGAGTGAGTGGGTGAGCGGTTCACTTGATTTAAATAACCGAAAGCCAAGTCGCTTTATTTGCATATTAAGTCCAGATCAGCAGAGCTTTTTGTGGGGTAAAAAGTTTATGGGCCGAAATCCCTACACCTGTTGAGATAAACTCAACTGAAATTGCAAGAGTGTCGTGTGTCTTCTCCTTGGGTTTTCCAGGAGCCTTACCAGCTTGTTTCTTGTATTTTTCCATTGCAAAGGCAAGATCTTCCAGCTTCTGCAATTTCCTACATTTGCTTTGGTTCACATTTTGTGCACTGGAAAAACGTTTGATATATCGAAATATAAAATATCGAATTTATCGATAACATATAAAAACTAAAATATCGATGCAGTATCGATATATTTATATTTTCTGCCTTTTTCTCGCTTTTTTATGGAATATTTATTTGGATTGTTATTGGCTACTTAAGATTTTCTCACTGTGTCGCAATTTTAGCGCCATTTGCTGTTTGAGCCCCGGCCAATCCCCCCTTTTTGCCTTCGGGCCTTTGTAGCTCCTCTGGCCAAACTCCTGCGGGCTGCTGTTCCCCTTAAGCTACTCCAAGTTTCGCATCCTTATGCATTTTTAAACAATCGCTAACCCAAATAAAGTTTCTTGCTTTCTGCTTTCATATTTACGGCTTCTCCCAGGAGCCAAACAAAAAGCAGAGCACACAACTAGGCGCCTTGGCCAGAAGAAAAGTCTGTGCAAAAGTGGCAGTGGCTAAAAAGTGAAATAAGTAAGAAATGGCTGCTTTTTAGGGCAAACCGAACCTTATAAATTGCGGCTCCAGAGAGGGCCAGCAAATTTATTATCTCGATCTGTAAGCGTGTATCAGCGGTATCTACTCCGCCTTGTTCTTGCCGATTTCTGATTGAATGTTGTTTATACATTCCTCTCTGTTGGCTGGTAAATAATAACATGGAATTTACTTCCCAGTGGCAACTACTGTTTTTTTTTCTTTTTATTTGCCACCGTGTTGCGGAGTTCGTGTTCTAACACGAACGAAAAAAGCCCGCAAGTCACTCTTCTCAACTCATCTTCGTTACAAGAACTTATTTCTAGTTGATGCTCTTCAAAGAAGTATATTGAATAAAATCAATGATTATAATGAGATTTATAAGCATTCCCAAAAAGAATTTTAATAATATGAGGCAAGGATATTCAAAGAAATAAGTCTTTAAAAAATTGTTATATTCTATCGATTTTAAAAATGTTATGACTTTTAATGAATAATAATAAAAATATTACAAAATGTTTAGTTATTTAATTCAATAAACAAAAACCGAAATATTTAATCTTTAGTTCTTGAAATGGAATTATATGGAAGTAGAATTTTTTGGTATACAATAACATGAAATTAATGAATATTTTTTGGGAAACTATGACATAGAGAGTATTTCACCTTCGTGAGAGATAAATACAACTCAAGTTCCCCAGCAGTTGCTGTTCTAGTTTGTATCTAACCACTTGTATCTTGTACTCAACTTTCGCAAACAAACGAAGACGCACTGCTCAGATACACACTCATACACATGAGGCACATGTGAGATGGAGATGGCAGCAATTTCCATTGGCAATTGTGTTGGCATCTGCGCTTCTTTCTGCCCCATGTGAAACTTGGCCATTAATTTGAACGCCGTTTTAAGCCAACGAAGGATGGATGTGGATGCGGCATCCAGTTCTGTAGCTACATTTATATGGAGAGTGAAGACTGGAGAATAGAGAATGCGGTGGCACGGCATTAGATATTCTTCTCATATTTTGCATGCTCCTGTGCCGTTGCTCATGAGTCGCTGGCATTTCCTTTTGTCTTCTTCTGCAATTATGCATTATCTTGGATCGTTGACGTCGTCGTTGTTCGTCGCTGGTTGTTCTCCTTCTTGCGCTTCGAGTTTTGCATTTAATTACTGCACACATTTCTCAAATTTCTCTCCGTCTGTTCTCAGTCACTCACTGCTCATGTGGCATTATCATTATCATCCGTATCTGCATCTCAAGCTTTGTGTAGGTACTATATCTGCAACCGAATCGGCGTCGTGCAGCGCCAACATTATGCATTTCACTTTGCAGCCGAGGATCCAACTATTTTACTCCCTTCTTCTCGCTCTTATTACCCTGGGAAAGTTCTCTGAGGAAAACGAAGAGCCCCTGTGAAGTGATTTGCTTATTATGGCAATTAAGATTTGATGTGCTTTTTGATGGCTAAATAAATTGTTAACTTAAAACTCGTCAATAAAGTTTTGGAAAGGCCACTTTTTGAGGTTGCAAAATATAAAATCCTGTTGTGGTAGAAGTCCAAAAGGATATTAACTTATTTTGGATGAAAGAATTATCGCTCGATGAATTATCGATGTTTTCAATATTTTCACAATATCGATTCGATAATATCGATGTTTTGAGGGGAATGCACATATTAAATATCGATAAATAGCAAATCTTTACTACTTTGTATATTAAAAGAAAGCTATACTGATTTATTGCGGGTTAAAATAAGCATACTATTTTATTGGTGCAGAAATCTAATTCCCATTGCTTCAAATAGGATCGTATAAACGATTTCATACAGCACTAAATCTGGAAACTAGGCACTCCACCATCAATTAAGGACCACCAATCGCCGGCAATCGTGGCTAAATAATTTATGCACCCTCTACAACTCCACTGGATGAGCTGCAGCTGCAGTTTTCCACGGCTGATTGACTGTTGCCAGCTGATTGCTGGACAAGCAAGCGATTCAGATACAGATTCAGATTCAGCTAACTGATTCTGCGATCTCACATGGACTTGTAACCACTTCTAATTATGCACATTCGCCGGTGGCACACTGTTCCTGTCAAAGTGAGATGCAGGCAGATCAAGAGGAAAAAAGAAAACGCTGAAGTTGCAGGTGCAGTGGAAATTGGTGCAGCGTTGCGGTAAGAGGCAATAAAGTGGCAGGTCGGTGGAAAAGCCATGCAAAGCATCTGGCCGCCTCTCTTTGTGCCTTAATTAATTTTGATTGCACCACACACACACTCTCGAGCAGACGCTTTCCACGGCGGAAATGTTCATCACACGCGTGTGGCAACGAGGAAAACCAAGGAGGGAAAATGCAGAAAAGAAGAAGGGAATTACTAAGCGCTCTTGGCCGGGCTAATTAATTGAATTGCACTGGCCAAGAAGACCGCCGGGCGGCCCGTCATTACAGCCCATTTAGCATTGTTGTCTATGCAAATTGGCCAAGGCAGAAGATTCTCGATCTCACAGTCGGCTAGCTCCTCCAGTGATGAGATTATTAACTTGGCTGAATCGATGTTCCAGGGCAATTGGCAGTCAAGTGTGATCACGACTTGGCTGCGATTCGTCTGCACTTTTTTACCTTGTTTTCCTTGTTAGCCTGCCCGCTGCCTCGTGGCCAAAAATCATCGACTGCGCCGTTGGGCATATTTATGGCCATAAAACGCAATTGAAATGATGCCGCCGTCAGTTGGCCGCAAGTTGCCTTCGGGCCGCAAACATTTTGTTGACAACGCCCGATGACAGGCCCCAAAAAAGGGGGAAAAGGGGGAAATGCGAGGAGGAGCGGGTGGTGAACTAACCAACCCGCGAGATGTCTACGCATAATTCATGTTTGCGTCCAGACAACTGCTCCATGTGGCACAGTGGGTGTCCTGGCCTAATGGGCAACCCAAACAGTCAATGGAAATTGGTAATGGGAAAACTTACGTAGGAGTTTCGTCACCCTAGCATGTAAAGAAAACGAAAACTTTCGTTTGAGATAATTATTAAATTTCACCTGTCCAAGGGATCCTACATTGTTTTCCATAATAAATTGGTTAAAAATCAGGAAAAAGAAAATTTTTGTTATATTTAAAAGTTGACCTTAAACTTAATATATTTAAATTTCAGGTAAAAAATGCTAGGCTCTTAAAAAATTATTCAAGACTTAAACCTACAGCCCCCTACAAATTTCGTAATTTGTCAAAAAATAAACAACAACCAAATAAAATTCCCATCAAATTAAATTCGAACTAATGACCACACAATAACTTATTAAATTACTCATAACTTGGAGCCAGGAAATAATAAAAACGAACAGTAATGAACTAAAAAATCCATTATCTGCCAGTCAAAAATTTTAAAGACCGTGAAAAAGGCTTTTGGGTCATACATATATAATATCGATATGATGGCCGGCAGTTTTAATAACCCACAAAAATCATTAGAGTTGAGCCAAACTTTTACGGCTGCACTGGACAAAGTGATCCCACTGTAACTCGAGAGTTATTGGCTGCATTACCTCATCTCTCGCCGTGAATGTTTTTCGGCTGTGGTCGTCGATTTCGGCGTCAAAAGCATACAAAATTTATGGCCAAATCAACACCAGCGCAACACGAACGGCAAACACCGAAAACATCCATTTGGATATTATTTAACCGCTCTGTCGGCGAAAAGAAGGGGGTGACGCGGTCACCTTCTGGTGACCCCATTCCCCGGCTCATCTTGGGTCAGCCTCAGACCTGGCTTATAATTTAATTAGCTCTGCCTTTGCCTTTGCGGGCTCTTATCTGTGGTAGAAATCCTCATCCTCAGCCCATCCACTTGCATAATCCAAAAGGAAAAAAGGAATGAAAGTTCAAAAGCGAACTGGTCACAGCAGGTGGGAGATAGTCGGGGATAGTTCGGTGCTCTAGGGTTAATTGTCTGCCATCCGAAGTCACGAAGCCGAATTTGACTATTCATTACCCATTTAAAGAGATGCGATTTATTAGGGAGTTAATGGGGGAACAGTCAGAGCCTTTCTAACAGGAAATCCGCACGATCGGGGTCACCATCGCCGGCTGACCCACTAAATTACTATGAATGACAGCATTTCACGGCAACTATTTCGCACCCGAACTTCGTCAAATGTTTATGCAAATATCTGCGAACCACTCAAAATGCAAAATAAACAAAAAAACTAGAAAAATAAAAAAAGAGGGGCAGCGAAATCACTTCAAACGTGTTTGGGTCGTGATTTCTTCAAGCCAAGACTACAAAAGCCCAGTGAAGCGGCGACCTTGTCAAATTAGTGCCAAAAATGCCGGCGACAAAAGAGTTGGGATCGCTTTTTGACTCAGTTTCATAAATCAGTGCACCGTGAATAGGGCTGGGAATTAACTAAGCGAATGTTGAACGCTTAAAAAAATACAAAAAAGCTACAAAAAAAGGTAGCTTAAGTAGCTGCGCTGTTGACATCAGCAAAAGTGAACTCACTCTCAGCTTTTGTCAATAATTTTACTTTTATTTGCACTCCATTGAAAACTGGTTCAAAGTGGTTTCCACATATTTAGGCTATTTTCAGTGCAAATGGAAGCTGGTGCCCAATTCATTTTGTTTAATGGCTATCTGAAGCGTATCGATTTTATTATAATTCTCAGCAGGTTCTTTTGTTCAAGAAACGATAACATTTAGCTTTGATCTAATAAAATCGATTGAAACTATGTCGGAAATGGAACACGATTAAATCTATACATATAAATCACATTTGTTTAGATAAGATTTCGATTAAAAACTGGTTATGAAAGAACTTAATGACAAATAAATTAAGAGTGTGAAATTAAAATTCATGAGGCATCAAATGCAGAATTAATTGGACAGAGATTCCAGCAAGCATTCAATTTGAGTGGCGATTGACCATTTTAATAAGGTAAACAATGAATAAATTGCAGGCAATATTATTTAAATATGAGTGCGAATAAGTGCTTTTTACCAACATAATGTGGAAAACAATAAAATGAAATCGCAGTTCAAAAGCAGAATAAAATGCATTCAAAAAAATAAGCAATCAATGGTTGAATAAGTAATTCAATTAGTTATTCAATGGGAATGTTTACCTTTATTTTTCATGTGTACCTATTAATTCATAAATGGACTCAATTTTTATATTTGTTTTCTTGATTTGGGTAGATGATTATCACTCTTACACCAAACTCTGTATGCTTCTACCTTTTTAACTACCCCTTTTCTCAACCATCTCCTAAATCTTCTCGGCAATTGCTTAAAAACGATTCCATTCAACAGTGTTTGCACAACTTCAGTTGGCCCACCTCTTGGCCAAGCGGCAGCGTTTAATTTTCCTAGTTTACGCGGGGCACATGCCAAATTTTGGTCACTTTAAAAAGCCATTAGACCCTTGTTGAGTGGCTGGTTTTTGGGTTTTCCGTTTCTCAGATCTGTTGGCCGAATTCAGCCAAGCGGAAACTGTACAAATTCGTCTTCATTGTTTCGGCCCCCGAGATTGTTTCTCAAGCCGGGGGAAAATGCAAATTCTCTGGTCTCCAGATGGGTTCTTTTCCAGCGTTTACCCAACAACTTAGCACGCTCGTGTCACCTTTCACACTGACTGCTAATTGAAGGATGACGAGGTAGACACGTGTTTGACCCCTGTCGAATGACCCCTGAAAAGCCAACTTAATTATGTCATTACCAAAGAAAGATGATGTGGAGAAAAAACGAATACGAGGCCCCATTAACTGGAGCAATACATAATTGCTGGCATTATCAGTGAAAGTTGGCATTCGCAGTTAATAGTTCTCCCCATTCTGTGGGCCCCAAATGAAAAGGTTGAAAATTGTTGCATGTCAGCCGGGTATTAGGAACAGGAAATGTGTTTTATTCCTAGGCCTGCGAAAGTGTCGGCGGCCAAGTAAAAGTAACACAATAGCCGGCAAAGTTCATTCACTTGGTCACTTAACTCTGTGGGCAGTCATAACTATTTATAAACTTTATCCTAACAATGTGCGTTCTCATGTTTCGCGGAACGCGGAGAACCCAACGAAAATTTGCAAACAAAGGAGCAGATTTCTGTTGTCTTTGGCTTTTATTAATGAGCCTTATTTGCCTTAGCCGCATTTCCATTCCCATTTCCAGTCAAGTCGAGCCGATTATGAGCCATCATCCGAGCTGTGCGCTGGCTTACTTCGCTAAATACGCCATGAAATCGATGAAAAACAAGAGAGAACGCTATAGTCGGGTGCCCCGACTATCAGATACCCGTTACTCAGCTAAAGTGCGAAGGAGATAAAAACTTTGATCCGCCGTAACTTTTTAACGAATGGTCCGATTTAAAAAATTTCTTCTACATTTCGATAGGTATTGATAAACACCATAAAACTGCATTTTTACTTTTCCGAAATATTGAAATTTTTAAAATCCTATATAAGCGATTGTGGGCGTTAGAGGGGGCGTGGCACCCTTTTGAAACAAACTTGCGCTGCGTAGGAACTCCTAGAATCTGCATGCAAAATGTCAATCTTCTAGCTGTTATAGTTTCCGAGATCTCAGCGTTCATACAGACAGACAGACGGACAGACAGACGGACAGACGGACAGACGGACAGACGGACAGACGGACATGGCTAGATCGACTCGGCTAGTGATCCTGATCAAGAATATATGTAGTTTATAGGGTCGGAAACGCTTCCTTCTCCCTGTTACATACTTTTGCACGAATCTAGTATACCCTTTTACTCTACGAGTAACGGGTATAATTACCATTTAATTACCTGCAAAGAGAAGCGGAAAAAGAGAAACGATTAGTGAACAAGTTTTGCACAGATAATTCACTGGGTCTATAATTAGGGATATGGCTAGGTAAACAAAGTTTCAAACTGTTGAATTATTCAAGACTCGAATCGTAAGTCGTGATAAATACTGCAATTTGTGGTCTAAAAAAGAAATAAATTATATTTGGATTTTTTGGGCTCTTTCTTAAATAGGATTAAATATTAAAATAAAATACTGTATATATACAAAATAACCTTTTTTTTATAAAAGGCTTTCCGTAGATTGGTAACCAATCAATATGTATACTTATTTGTTTTAATTCTAATTTTAGTCGTAATTTCCGACCCCTTTTGTCTGACTTTCCTGTACAGAAAGGATCTTCCCATCCTTTTCCCGGTCTTCCAGGATTAGTACCCCTTCTTTTTCCCCCCTTTTAAACTGCCGACTGGCAATAACAGACGCGGCACGTACAACAAACAGTTGGAAAATAGGCGTAGGCGAACTCCGTGGCACCTTGGACCCCAAAAGGGATCCGGGCACCAGCAGCAGAACCACAACACCCGTGCACCACCCTCTCTACCGCGAACCACTGACACCAACGGCACCACCCACAAATGCAGACGCGCTTTGTTGCTCCAGGGTCGCGTCGCCTCGCTTTTTTTTCGTTTCTGGTTGCATTCTCTTCTGCGGCTCCGAGACTCCAACTTTTCCCCCTCATTTCCCTTACCCCTCCAACTGGATTTGGCTTTGTCTCGTTTACTTTTCATTCTGTGCCTCTCCTGTTTGGTTTTTCTGCTTTTTTCCTGCCGGGCATGTTAATGACCCTAGAGGCTGCCCCGAAAGAAGGGGGTGGGAAGGGTTGAAGGGGAGTGAAAGAGCACACAGTGGCTCCCAAACTGTGCGGGGCTTCGTTGATTTTGCAGAGGAAGAAATGTAATATTTATTTTAATTTTTATAATCGAATAGTTATAATTACTATAAAATAAATACGCCAATATTTATTGTGTCAACTACAATATTCAATATTCTTTATATTATTATTTACATTTAAATGTACTTTATTTTGTATATTTTTTTAAATTACATTTTTTTTCAGTGCAAGCATAGAACGCCTCGTTGAGTGCTGCTGCGTCCGCTACGCGTCGCTTTCAATTTAGGCGTCTGCGCATAAAATTGCATCGTTTGCCCGCTCCGCTCCGTTTTTTTTTGCCTTATTTTACTCCGCTTTGCGCTTTGCCAGGGGCAAAATGCAGCATCCACATCAGAGCATCAGCATCAGCATCTACAACGTAGCTGGCTGCGCTAATTTATATAAATAATATTTAGCTGCTGCCGAGGCCCTTTGAGCTGCAAGTACTGTTTGATGTCGGTGTTTATGTTTGCGTGGAAATTAGTTGAGCACAGAGGGCAGAGCAGCAGCCACCTTATCGCCGAACTTGAATTTAAACAGAAGATCAAATTCAGTGGGCAGGCTGCAAAGAGACCAAGATTCAATATGCATAAAGTGCAATCAAGAGGCGCACACAATCTTTCACTTTATGTCAGAGCCACAAACAAATCCTTGAAAAACGCTGGTTTATTTGAATCTTTTCTCTCTTTTTTATTCATAAACAACTTTTGCAATTGTCAGACTTCATGTCGACACTTCAAGCACTTGAGCGAAGTATGCAGAAGAAGAGGAGAAGGAGTCTACAACGCACTGCACTTCGTGGGCGAAACTCCAGTTCCAAAACCCCAAACCCAAGCCCAAGTATAAGCACAATCCCAATTCCAATTCCCCGCCAGCATCCAAAACAAAAGTTGAGTGAGTTGTAAATGAAGCCCACACATGACTTAACTCGAGCAACTTGCCCCCTTTTGCCGCCCCCTTTGAATTGCTCAATTGGAGTCAATGTCTTGGAGGAGATTCATGCAGAGATTTTCTGTATCTGCATCTGCATCTCGGTATCTCAGTATCTGAATATCCGAGGGTCTCGGCATCTGCATCCCGCCACAGGCGTCCCGGCCAACTGAATCGCTTTCAACGAGCATGCGGCGTGTTAATTGCAAAATGTTGCTTTTTGCCTCTGACAATTATTAAGGTGATATATCTTGGCTCTTCTAGGAGGCTGATTGGTTCTACACCAATAAAAAAAGGGAAAAAGATATAAATAATGGTATATCAACTGTAAAACAGTCTTTTATTAATTAAAAATAAAATGTTTAATCTTTTTGAAATCTCTGAAAAGTTCTTTACTCTAAAAATGATTAATTGAGTTTGGAAACTCATTAGATTGTTCAAGCCCAAAGCCATTTATTTCACCTACATTCAATTTAACGCATTTTCAAGGGAACACTTTCCCAAGAACCTGTGAGAAAACGATGCAATAATGAATCGTTTACTTTGCGCCGCTTGCACTCAAAGGGTTTAAGGTTAAGGGCCTCCGGATGTTCGCTACCCCGCCCCAAATATCATTTATTATTTTTCACATTTTTCTCCTCAGATTTTTTCCATTTCACGCCCATCACCGCGAGTGAAGAACCTCTGAGAGATCGCCGCTGAAGACCCAGACATTCCCTCATGTGTATAATTATTATTTTCCACTGGTGTGTAGCGCTTTTTCTCCTGCATTTCGGAGCTGAGCAACTTTTCAAAAGTTGAAGCCTGGAACTTTTGCGAGCTGCTTTGTGAGCTGTCATTTAAACTGAAAGACACACACACATATTATGCGACTATATTATGTGTGCACTGTAAATTTTGCCTAATTAACATAATTACAAGCAACTTCAGCAATTTCAATTAATTTGCCAACTTGCATTTCTGCTGGGTGTTTGAGCTTGCATCACTTCCAAATTCGGGGGAATAAATTAGAGGGCGATAAATAATGCATCAGTGCATTCAATTAGGAATCCGAATACGAATCCGATGAACTATTTATTAGTTAACCATACAGTCCTTATCGCAACCTTGGAGATGACTAACCACAAACACTTCAAAGGGCGCCCGATTCTCCTTCCATTTTTTTGAGGGCCGCCAATCAGCGACTTGTTTGTTGGCTCATGAAAAGCGCAGTTTGAAAATAAATCAAATACAAAGGGAAATACACAACGAAATGCGACAAGAAAATAAAAATAAAAATCAAAAAAATTAATACCAATTCCAAATGTAAATGCTGAGCCATCAAAAGCTTCGCAACAAAGGCAACCAAACAAAAAGTGGGGGAAAACAAGCTCAGCGAATCCAAGATGCCCTTTTGAATGTCTTTCCTTAGAAACTAATCATTCCGATCGCTTGAACCCATAATCCCCCTTGGGTAGAGTATGGCCATAAGACGTATTTTTTCTTTCGACTCTGAAATTTGAATGCAAAAGCAGGAAAAACTTGGTCGAGCCAACCGAAATATGCACAGTATGCAAATAAGCCATAAGAAATAAACAAGAAATGCATAAAAACAGAATTCGAGAGTGACAGGTGGCAAAGAGGAGAAAAAAAGGAATAAGTGGATGGGTTAGAAATGAATTCAATAAAAAGAAGCCGGGAGAAAATGCAAGGGAAATTCATCAAATCTCGAATTGAGCTGCGTGAGAAATGTCTTGTCTTCGAACATTTAAAGTCAAATAGTTATGAAGAAATTAAATATAATTCCAATGAAAAAATACCAATTAAAAGCGTAGATATTAAATAAAATAGCTTTTTATAAATTGTGTTCCTGATTTCGAGATTCCCATTTCATTTAAACGAAATAAAATATGTGACTGGAAATAAATATTTTTAAAAACTAGATACATAAATCTCTTTCAATTGCAGAACCAAATAATTTGTTGAAATATTTAGCCATTGATTACTCAAGCAATTTCCGTTGTCTCTAAACCTCGACCAAACGAAATTCCCACATAAATTATTAAAGCCAAAAACCGAAATTCCCAAACATTTATCTTGATTGAACCCAAACGCAATTCCAAGCTCCACTGATTGACATTGATTCAATTAATTTGCACAAACTTTGTGCGGCCCTACAGATGAGATGGTGAATAAAATTTGAGTGCATTACGAACGACCTTCTTGCGGTTCATTCAACTTTCCTTTGCTGAAAATCGAATTGAATTTTGGCCGGGATCGGGGGGCACTTGCCGCCAAGAAAATGGTTATTGAGTGCTAACGGACACGTAACGTTGGCGCTAAGCTGAAATAAAAAAGCGGCTTTTTAATGCGTTCCCCCAAGAGAAAGAGAGAGAGAAAGGCCTAGCAAGAATGTTGGCCCAGACTCGAGACTCTTGAAATTCGTTAGCCACCAAACAACTACCAAAACCGGTTACCGACCTTTAGGAAAGTTGACCAGCAGCCTGTTTTTTCGTGGCTAACACATTTTTCGTGTTAATTGTTATGATTAGAGTTCGATTTCCCAACCCAAATGCCCCGGCACTCCTTCAAAAGCATCGTTCATGTCACATCCATCAACTGTCCCATCGTTTGTCAATCAATGCTTACCAAAAATTATTTCATAATTATTTTTGAAAAATTAATTGTCGACATTATTTTGATTTGGCAACTAACTAAGTCCAAAAAAACAGACAAAAAACGTTGCGTGGACACCCACAAAAATCGATAAATGGCCAAAAGTTGGACTGACAGCTAACTGGCCATGTGGGTCCAATTTGGCCAAAAGAAATATACACAGTTTGGAATTGAAGTTTCATTGCTGTTTTGGGTATGCGATAGGGTTATGATTTTTTCTCATTTCATTTCATGGGTAAACAGCATTTTCCACAACACAAATCCGACACTTTTAACTAATTTCCAGGTTTCAAAAGCTTCTCCTCCTACTTGTTTGTACCTTTGGGCCGTGTTTATTTTGTTTCTCAGTGTACATTTCAGTTTCGTTTGAATTATTTGTTTGTTAGTTTCGTTTGAAAACGAGAGAAACAAGACCCTATAGAAAAAATAAAACAGCACCTTTGAGGGCATAATTAATATGAATGATTTTTTAATCGAGCCAAAGGCCCAAAGTAGAGAATTTACATGTTTGTATGTAGACCTGTGTGTTCTTTGGGTACCTTTTATTACAGAATACCGCTTGGCAAATATTTGAACTACGTTTTTCGTTCTTTGTTTGCTCCTCCACTCTTCACTCCCCACTCATTTCCCCTCATTTTATCCTATTCATTCTTTTTGGCGCTTTGTTTGATGTGCCACTTGTCGTCTGAGTCTAAAGATCCGTCATGTTTTGTTCTCGTCTTCCTTATTGCGTCGATTAAAAAACGTTGGCTCACTTTTTTGCGTTGCTTTTCAAATTTTGTGGTGGGTATTTACACATTTTTGGTAAAAGCCCATAATTGCGATAAACCGTCGACCGATAAAGGAGCCAAATTGGGCTCATAAATGGGTCGTTAAACGTGTAACTGAATCGCATATGAATATTTTTATTGTTTTTGATTATGGCTGGCAGCCCTCCTATGAATAACTTTAAATTTATTGTTATTAATAGTTTTGAAGAGCACTTTAAAAATGTAAAGTAATTTATTTCCATTAAATTTATAGCATTAAAGTCATTAACGAGTTTTTTCTAAAAATAAATCTTCAAACACACGATATTCTTGCAAAAGTAAAAAAAATTATTTGAGCGTAATTATACAAGTATTTTTCAACACCTTTTTAATAATTTCCTAATAATTGCTTAGCATTTTATTTGATTCCTAGAACCATAAACGTTGGATTCCCTTTGAAAAGGTATTTTTTCACAACAGGATGTTGTTCACACACCAGAACCACGCCTTGTCCTCATAAAAAAGAATCTTTCCAGTCACATAATCAAATTTTTTCCTGCCACAGAAAAAAAGAAACAACAAACACACGCTCAAAGACACCCACATGGATACAGATAAAGGCGAATGGGCCAAATGTGTTTATGTATCTTGTATCTTAATGTGTACATCTTGTTGTTGGCCATATACGTTCGTTCAAATTGCCAAGGCTATGAGCACACACCACACAAACAGTACAACAAAAGCAGGCCCAGACCATCGACGTGATTTGCATTTTAATGTGGAAATGCGTGCGTTTGTATCTGTGTCTGTGCTTGTATCTGTATCTGTGTGGATGAGCGCAGGATTCGTTTTCATATTTTATGGAAATCGATTACAATTCGAAATTGTCAAGTCCAGAATGGGCAAATTGTTAAATGAGCTGCCAAAACGACTGCAGTTTGACAGCCAGTGCAAAGAGAAGTATAAAACATATCGTTTTTCGCTTGAATTAACAAAACAAAGTAGGTTTGTTTGCTTTGCTTACGATATTAGGTTGAACATTTTATGGATTCTGGTAAACATTAAGTTTCTTGAACTGTAAAATATTTAAACTGTTTAAAAATCAATATAATAAACTTCAAAAGTATTATTTATATTTTTATAAAACCACCATATGGTGCTAAATCCGCGGAAACAGAAATCACTCACTGAAAATAATAAAAATCTTAAAAATGCAATCTCATTATATCGCTCATAATCAAATATTTCATTCGTTTCACTGACTAGATCTAATAAAACGCGCATAAATCCGCAAATATGTACACAGCCACGCCCCCTGTGCTCCACTGGTCTGCGACGCCCACTCATTACTGTTTATTAGCCTTGCAGCCGAGGCAAATTACGCAATTTGTTGTTTAATTTTGTGAAAATTGTAAATTCCTTTGCCTTGCGGCCTTTGTTGCGTTTAATTAAGTCTCCTAGTTCTTGGGCCTCCCCCTTTGGCCCACTAATTAGCCTAGGCTGCTCTGATTGATTACAGTTACCTAACTGTTGCTCGACGGTTGGTGTTATTACAACTGCCACGCCCTTTGGGGCGTTCTGTGGGCCGCTGGTTTCTGAGCTTTCCAGCTTCTCCCAGCGCTCCGTTAAAATTCTATTAACGTATTTCTTTTTATGATTACTCTCTTGCCAATGGCAACAGCAAACGGGTTTCCAATCACCGCGCGAAGCCCAAGAAGAAGTCTTTAGCAGCAGCAGAAGCACTCTATCTCCGGTCTTCCACTCTTCAAAGAACACGGAAGCCCTGTCCGAGGAGCTTTTATTAAATTTCTTTGAGTTTCTTTGCTGCTCTTCCCCAGCCAACTTCTCCATTATCTTTGCATCTATCAATCGGTGGATGTTCTTGATCGATCCATTGATTGATTGATTGATTGATTGATTGCTGGATGGATTGCGACTGTTTGTCGCCAAAGAGCGGTGCGGAAATTGCCTTGAGCCCTGCATAAATAACACTGTGCAATAGAGTGAGTGGATTCTTTTTTGAATAATATATCAACTTCAAGGCAGAAATAAATATATAGGAAAATATTTCTTAGAAAAATCTGTATATTTATAAATACTTCTTTAATATTTTTTAACTAACCTATGGTTAGAATTTGACTTATTATTTTTATTAAAGTTTACCTTTAATCTTAAATCTTAAAAATCCTAAAAATTAACCTATACTTTACCCATTTAACCAGACAACCTGAATCTTGTGGTCTAGTGTCGATGAGCTTATTTCTTTGTACTCTTTTTCTTAAGCTCTCGGTGTGCCAAATATTTTTGACAAATGCCGCTCAGCTTATAAAACATTTAAGCCAATTTTTCACTCCTCTAGCGCATTTTTGCCTCTTTTCTTGTCATTCTTTCCGCAACATTTTCTGGCTTGTCCCATTAAAAATTAATTATGAATTTTCTGTGTTTTGATGTGGCGTCCTTATCGTCGCAGGGAACCAAGTTTGACACAACGAAAAAAAAAAATTGCCCAAGAAATGAGAAATTGAAGAGCAGTCAGGGCACACCCAAAAACAAATTCCTCACTTTCATTTTGTCCATTGATTTCTATTTGATTTCCATTTCATTTAATTTCTTCGAGCCGTTTTTTGTTTCGTTTTGGCCATTAAAGTGCTGTTCAGTTTGGGGAAGGTTCGTCGTCATTTAGCATTTAATTTCGTTTTATTTCTACGGCGGCACTTTCTAAGCAAAAGTTTCCGCGCTGGAAAAATCACGGCCAGACTTACATAACTCATAATTTCAGCATTGCTTCTCTGCGAAATCCGCACTTTTCTGTTGTTTTTTCCCCTGCACATTTCTTGCCCATTTTGCTTTGTTTTATGCCTTTTCAAGCGCACTCAGTGCTCTTGGCCAGCAGCAATTAGCGTAATTAGGTTGCATTTAAGAAGCGGAAATAAAACTATAAAGAAAAAAGTTAAGAGGAAAGGCAGATCCGATTGAAGAAATTTTTTATTGTGTGCGGTTTTTATTTCGCCGACTCTTTTCCCTCAACTTTTTCAGCTGGATTCATTCATGGGGAAATTTATTGCAATTTTAATTCATAATTTACTGTTCGTATTCTGTAGCCACTTGATAGCTTGGGTCTGTGTGTTGAATTTCATTTTAATTTGATTGCAAAAATTATTACAAATTAACTGGATTTAGCTTGCAGCCAAACTTTAATTGAATTCACAGATGAGAAAGTTCTATCGCAACTTTCTTCATAATTCAACTTTCTTCTCTGCTAATCCCCGTGCTCATAATGCTGCCCCCCCTCCGTCAATCCAGCTCTTTATTTGTTCAACTTTGGCACGTTCTTGGCTTCTACTCTTCCTATTTTTGTTGGCCAAACTTATTTATTGCACTGCCACCTCTGCAGCTCCTCTGATCCCCTCATCTAGCCGCAAAAATAAGCCATGAATGTCGTGCCAAGGGCTCAGCTAAGACAAAGGGAAAATGCCATCGTCTGCCGAGGAAAATGTTGATTTACCACAATTGCAGGCGATTTTGCTTTCCTCCCTTAAATGGGCTGCCATAAACTTTTGGCCTTTGTTGCTGTCTTAGCCATGGTAATGGCGGTTTGATTTGACTATGATTACGTTAATAATTTCTCAAATTTATTGAAGGGCTGCCAAAAAAACACTGACGTTTAAGAGAATTATATACAATTGTATGTAATTAGTTGTTCATTTATCTTCCGTTTGTTTAAGGTTCTTAAATTTGATTGAAATTTAATATCTCCCATATTAACCTTTAAATTAATATTAATTATTCATATTTTATGTTGCTACTTTTTCGAATTCAGAATCCATCAAAAACAACATCAAAGTAAGAAAGAAATTGTTTCAGCAGAAAATTATGCAAAAGGGCCAAAATAAGCATAAAATTCTTGGGCGAGAAGGCTTTGATAAACAGTCTTGTTTGCACATGTATCCCATTCTTACACCCACTTATAGACGACCCATTCCCCCTTTTTTCTTGGCAATGAACCGAAGCTATCGAGTTGAACCAGTTAACCTTGACTCAAAGCCGCAGAGGAAGCGCGCGTGGCAGATTATTGAAAAACTTGCGCTGCATTATCGAGCTCAACTCCCCCGCAGAACAAACAATTATACAATTTGCGAGTGAAATAAAAAGTTATTTGCAAATATAAAATACGACACTGGGGGATATTGATAGGGATTTCCTTGGTGCCACTTATCAATACCCCCACAGAATACTGAACTCGGCGGAATTTACTCGAAGTGAATGAATGAATCATTGTCGTGAAATATTTTTCAAGCACACTTGAAGATAATAAATCCGGCATGGTTTTACAGAGGCTTTATCTCTTTTTGAATAATGCATATATAACAGTGATTTGCAAATATATGAAACTTATTTCGAGAGCAAAATGGAAGTTGTGAAATTTATAGCATTGTCAATGTATCATTGCTTTATTAAAAGAAATAAAACAACAAATTTTTACCAATTATAATTTTTCTCAAAATATATAAAGAAAAACATCTGAATTCGAAAAATATCTCAAAATTAAAAAACAGTGTGACCATGCCAAGAAAAATGAGGCCAAATTATTGACGGAAATAATCAGACTAAATGAAAACCTTTGAGCTTTGAGTGCATATCCATTCCACATAAACCATATTGCATCAGTAAACATATCACATCCCTCTGCATTATTCACGAGGCATACGTTCCACTTGAAATATTCTCTATTACACCTGATTCACGCCCATAATGTGGCCCAAAAAGTTTTACATTTTGCGTTTTGGGGACATGTGTGTCCCTTGCATCGTATCTATAATATGTGGGCCACATTTAGAGCTCGTACGTGTGGTTTTATCCTTGTGCCAGATTGATTTTCCTTGCTGACTTTCCCACAACGGCCCATCCTCTGCTGTTTGGTGCGCATTGTGGTGGCAGATTCTTTTTCCATACGCCCCATGCTCTTATTGATTTTTCCCCTCTGCTTATTCGCTTTTTCTCGTGCGGTTAAAGCAAAAGAAAAATCGTTTTTTTGTTCGATATTTTTTACTTGTTTTTTTAATTGCATTATGCAGTGAAATCACAGGGTGACAAAAGGAGGGCGGCGGGGGCCAAAGTTAATTTCATTTGCGAGTGCCGACAGGATGCAGGCGAAATCAGAGTCTAGGGCTGGGCTCTCTGGCCATTGGATCCCATTGTTCGGCCCGTCAAAAGTTCGAACTATGCTTTTAACTGATTGCCAGGGGAGGGGAGGCTACGGGCGGTAATGCGATTGCGTTTTCCCAAACATTTCCGTTCCGTATTGTATTTGGTTCAAGGATTTTTCACATCTGTTGGCAAAACTTTAGAAAATTGCAGGCGAGTAAAAGCTAATTTGAAGTGCAATGTAAAGGAAGTAATTATACTGCTGATTTGAAATTTTACTCAAAGGTATTTGTTCCATTTAAGTAACAAAACGGTAACCCTTATTTTTTGCAATTTTCTTTCGATTTCTTTTACTATTCCCCATCATTTTCCTTTATCTGGTTGGCCATAAATCTGCGTTGGGATCATTAATTTGGACTCGCTTAAGGGCTTTCGCTCTGGATACTTCATTTCTGTGCCACAATCCGTTGCACGTGTCCCATTTTACCCCCGCCCCTCCCCCAGTTGATTCCCTTTATCACCTTCCCTTATCAGTGCAGCGACAGACAAAAGGCGGGCAGAGTGAAAATAGAGGGGAAAATGCCAACTATTAAGTTTTCCAGCTTTGCAGAAGGCGGCAGTATTTTCACTCCGCTCTTCGAGGGACTTCCCCGGGTTTTTCGGGCAGAGTGGGCGCATAAAAATGCTAATCATTTGCTCATTAAATCCGCATCATCCGCTGCCGACGTCGCTGCTAGTGTTAATGACACCAGGACACCAGCCTGCGGAAAAGAGCTGGGAAAACTGGGAAAACTTTGGCTCCGGGAAAAGTGGGAGAAAGACATGTATTCGCGAGGCCCGGGCAGGCCGCACAGCTGTTCTGGGGGCCTCAAAAGTTCAGCGAGAATTTGGCACAAGGCAAATAAATAAAAAACAAAAACAACCAAAGAAACAGGAGCGAAAGCCAGAAGAGAAATAAAGTACGGGCAGAACAGAAGAAGCCAGAAGTTGAGCGAAGGGCAAGTGAGGGGCATTACAGTGAACACTAAAGTTAATGAATAGCAACTAAAAACCTTAAAAAATTATTACAATACCATTTACATTAAATATTTATGAACTGTAATTAAAATATGAAACTAAATATATTTTCTTGTATTGATTTAATTTGTTTATCAACATTAATTCTAAAGATTATATAGAACCCTTTCGTAACCAACTGTGAAAACCCTAATTGGTTATTGATTACCTTGTTTTGATTGCACTTTGATACCAAAAATAATCCTTTTACGCTTTATACCTTCTACAGTTCTATAAATACCTTTTTCCCCGTTAAACAGCTGACCGTTTTGCCATGCGTCAGCCCCCACTGTACTGCTCTTACTTGGGAAAATCCACCCCAACCACCCGCCATCCCCTTGCGCAGACATCTTAACGGCCTGTGAAATATTAGGCCTGGGCCTGGAACTCGCAACTCGGAACTGGGGGCTGGATATGCCGAGGTCCTTCGTCAGGGAAACAAAACAGGCCACAGGGATACATAAAGCAAAAGGAGTTGGGCCGAAAAGGGGGCAAAATGGGCTGGGGTGATGCCAAATCATCTGTTTTAAATCGATTTTCCTTGTTTTTGTTGTCCTTTTTTCGCTCTTTCTTGTATGTGTATTTTTTTAGCTTTTTTACACAGTGAAAAAGGAAAGTATTGATAACTTAGACATAATAGTGATATATTATTAAATTTATTTGTTTAAAGACTTAAACCTATACCAAGAAATCTCTAATTCTATGGAACATTTGTATTTTAAGTTTCGTCGTAGAAAACGTATATTTTCTTGCCGTGTACTAGTATATTTGACTTATCCTGCATCTGTAAATATATGTTAAGCCCTTGGGACAGCGAAAGAAGGAAAAATTGCGGCAGTCATTGCCTCTAATTCAGGTCTTAAATTTTCCATTGGCAAAAAAGTCTAGAAAAATACTCCTTCGCCCACACCAAACTCCCCTTTTACTATCTCGGCTCTGCGTATCTGTGGCTCCCCCTCGAAACTTAATTGACCCCAAAAATAGCAACGAAAATTGCTTTAAATTTGTTAAACTTCAACGGCAGCCAACCAATCTCAGATCTACGCCTACGGGCCCGAAGAGAGAGGGCTACATAGAGATTACTATTGGAGTGAGCCGAAGAAATCGAACGAAGCAGTTTTGCTCATTAAATAAATCAAAAATTGCTTGGGCCTCTCAGTGGCTGACCATAAAAGTCGAATTTCTCGACTTGGAGCGTTTCAAATAATTCGAATACACGTAATTTATGCAAATTGGGCGAAATGTTGGCCAAAATCTTGAACAAAAATGTCACTTTTTGTAGGCCAGACGAATTCAGATTTCTTTCTTTTGAAAGCAAAGAAAATCTGTAAATTGTTTTTAATGGATATGACCAAAAAACCCCAAGTTATAAAATTAAGCAAGATCACGCACCCAGGTAACACTGGGAGCTGTAAGTATTCGGTTAAGGAAGAAGTGTGAGATCACGTTTTTTCTTTAACGTGTCAAACTAGAACATTTGAATATTTAAATTTTAAAACCAACTCGGAAGGGAGAAATCTGTTCTACTCTAAGAACTCTAAGCATGAGAAATTTACTGATTAGATCAGTGAAGTTAAATTCTTGTGCCATTTTCTGGCGAAATAAATCTTTAAATGTAAATTAAAACAAAGTTTTTAAGAACAAAATAAATGTAGTTTTTTAAATACAATAAATTAAGTGAAGGGGTTGATATCTTCTTAAAATGAACTTAATTCCCATTTAAGAGCGCTTTTTTAATAGAAGGGGCTTTAATTCCCTTTGGAATGCTCACATCTGAGACCAACTGTGGGCGCAGCCTGTGATATCAGATTTTTGGAACAATTAAGCCGCATCCAAGTTAAGCAACTCGAACTGAAAAAGCAGCCGCTGACCCAGCTCTGTGATCTCAGATTGTTCTCCGCTCGCAGATCTACGTGATATATCATATATGTATATATGCCCCCTTTCATCCCGCCCCTATATCAACGAAAAAGTTTAAAACAAACTGTGTTACGTGCCACAAGCGAACAACTATCAGATAAAACATGATCATAACAGCACATATAAAATTTTAACTATTTTCGTGGCGGGCCAGTCTGAAATTTTATTGTTACGCTTGTGTAACAACAAAAAGCAATAAGCCACAACAAGAACCAGTCACGTTATGAGTAAAGTTGGACAAAAACAACTGAGATAACTTCAAATTGTTGGCTGAAAAAGGGGTAAAGGTAAGGTAACTGAAAAAAGAGCAGCGTGCAATTTCCAAATCACTCGCAAAGAAAACGAAATTTATTAGTGCCTCTTTATTGGCAGAACCACTCGAGTGAAGGTCAATATAATGGTGCTACCATAAAAAGGTGCGATTAAGGAAAAAATTCAGTCAAGAAAACCAAGAAGTAGACGTGATGCCATTGTCATACCGAATATATTCCCAATGAGTGTGCTTTGAAGTTCAAATTCCTTAACACAAATATCGAGAAATTCCGGTTAATACAAAATGTAAGAATTATATTTGATTGTTAAAAATCTTGTAGTTTAAATTGCAAGTCATTTTAAGAAGGTGAAACATTTGGGTAAATAAGAAATGTCATCAGGTGTAACTGTGACTAACGTTATAATTCAATAAAGTCCCACATTACGTTCAGTTACAAAAAACAGTGATGTCATTTATTTATTGTTAGACTTTTGTGGGACTAATAAAAAAAGTTATTCTATTTTTTATTAAACAAGAAAGATTTTAGGTCTTAAGCTGTGGAAACAGTTCTTTATATAATACTTTAAATAATGCTATTTTTAAGTAAAGGGATTTTCAAAATTTAATTAGATATTGTCCATCTATTGAGACCAAGGATTTCAAAGTAAAAAATATAAATAGATTGAATGTAAAAAAACTCTTTTTTCTAACTTCTAATTAATAACCATTTCTGGTCTACAAAATTTTGGAACTATTAACCAGAAGTAACCATCTTCAGATTATACAATGCCCTCTTAAGTTCCTCTCTTATAACTCACCTCACTAAATGGCCATTTTCACAACCTACTGACCATGACCATGTGAGAAGGGGGAGGGGTGGGGGTTACCAATTAACGGTGATCAAGGCTAAGGGTTAACTGCTACAGCGACTTTGATACTGTGATACTGCCAATTTGCGAGGGTGTCCATGGGTGAAGGTCAAATGGGGGACTATTAAAACGCGTTTACTTCTCGGATTTAACTTTAGTTTAATTCACTTTCCGGGCAATCAATCTGCTTGTGGGCTTTGTTAGTTACTGACCTTTTTGCTTTTCCTCTGTTTTCCTCTGGTCTGGCTGCAATTTTCCCCAAATTCGTTGAGTTTCGGCGCAATTTGTTTACTTTTGCAGTTTATCAGCGTGTGTTGTTGTTGTTTTGGGCTTTTCCGGGAGTTTTTCGTCCAGTTTTCGTGCTCTTTTTTTGGGTTGGGTATTTTGGGGAGCCCGAAAAAAGGACAAATTCTCTCTCTCGCTCTCTCAACTCCGGAAAACTCTCTCACTTCCTTTGCTCCTTGCGCGCGCGCTCTCGCAAATTGATTTTCACTTTTGGCGATTGTCAAAAGACGGCAATATGAAAATAATAATAATAAAACGAACTACGCAGGAATTTTCAAAAAAAAATTTCACTTGTGCCACTTTTTGCGGCGTCCGATTTTTTCACCTTCTTTTTGTTTTTGCAGGAAAACGGGTTTACGTGGATTTTGTATTTTTGGGTTTTGGGGAAACGAGAAATTCCTCTCTTTTTCTTTTTCCTTACGTACGCCTTTTTCCTACTGACTTTTGCGTTTTTCTCCTCCTCCGAGAGGCTCACACACACCAACGCACTCCCACTCACACACACACGCACCGGCCAAACAACAAATTCTTTCGCTGTCTTTGATTTTTGTTTCTTTCCTTTTTGGCTTTGATTTCTGCTGCGAACCGGTTTTTGTTTTTATTTGTATTTTTCCCTGGTTTTTGCACGGTTTGTTTTACCTTTTTCGTTTTTGTTTCGTTAGCTGCAGTTGGCAGTTTTTTTTCGGATTCTAATAATCACGGCGATTATTTGAAATTTCGTTGGGCGAATTCCGAGCACCGTTATTTCGCACACACACACAAACGGCAGTGTCTCGCCCCTCTCGCTCGCACACTCCTTGAGCCTTTCGAGCGATGAAAACGCGCACTTGTCGGTCGGTAAAATATATATTTTAAAATTCGATTGTTTCAATATCGGTTTTTTCCCGGCGACTTTAACGGTTACCGATGTGTTTTAAACGGACCACGCGAAAACACATGCAGTACGAATCGCGGTTGAAAAAGCAATAACAAAAACCGAAAAACCGTTCGAACCACTCGAGCGCTCGAACCTCGAAAGAGAACTTCGAACCAACCTGGTTGCTTCGATCTGGTTGCACGCAACAAGCCTCTCTGCTCTCGCTCTCTCTTTTCAGCAGAAAAATGTTAGGATGCGACGTTTTTTTACATTGCACAGTGGGCCAGAAAGTTATTTTTTTGGCCAAAAATCTTTTATTTCTCTCCTAGGACAGTTAGAAGGATGCAGTTTTTTGCGTTTTTTTCTTAAAAGATTGAACTTTCTAACGAACTAAAAGTAAAATTTCTTGGAATTTCATTTGATATACAGTTGCGAAAAAAATATTAGCACCACTTCGTCACAGGTTCTTAATATTAAAGAAATATGTGGAAAACGGGGATTTTTATATAAGAAGTGTTTTTTATTATCTTGATTAGTATTCCACCTATTTGAAAAAATTGATACGGATATCAAAAATATTGTCTACATATAATTTTTTCAGATTTTAAGAAAAAAAGTTGAAAAAAGGCCGAAAAAAATAATAGCACCACATCCGTTTTCTTAAAATAAAACGTTACGATGCGCTAATATTCTTGTGTATAAAGGATATATTTTATGAGATTTGACTAAAACTAACATCTCCTGATATCCAGACATCAAATTGATTACCATTTGGCAATACAAGGACATGTGGAAAATTTTCCAAGTCGGAAAAGAAAAATATTAAAAAAAGAAACATATTGGATGAAAAACGGTCATGAAAACCGGTTGGATTGGTTAGGTTTTGGATCATCTTCATTAAGAATGGCATAAACTTTGAAGGATAACACAGAAAAACCGAGTCCTGGCCCATTTTTCCTTCAAAAATGTTATATCACAAAGCACAAAGAATCTTATCAGGGCCAAAACTAAACTAAAACACGTGCTTAAAATAATAGCGAATATTTTAATAGTTGGATAATGTTTCAATAAACAAATTTATAAAACAAGCACAAAAAAAAAATCCTATCCGAAATGCGAAACACATTTACAAGGGCATAGGGCTCGTCAAAAAAACTTACAAATGAATGCCCGCAAACTTATGAGAATGTGTGAAGGCAAAGTTAAATTGGGTAAGAAGAAATCCTTTTTATAAGTCATGTGTCTTCTAAACACCTAAATTGACCAAAAACATGGTACCAAAACATCCATTTATTGAGCATGGACCTAGTATTAACATAGGCTTGTTTTTCCTTCTTGGAGTAAGATCAATACGGATGAATACATCGTTCATGAATCATCCTATGATGTAAATAGTAATACGGTAGTAATTCGTAGCTTAAACTGAATACAAAATACTTCTTAAATGAATCTTTGACCAATAAAATTCGACCAGGATCACGGACAGGATAGCAAAGAAGGAGTTCGAAAGTACTCAGTCAGCAATATACAGTTACTTGTGTACTCGCTTGACCATAACACAACCAAAAATCTTCGAGTTTTTTTTTAAAGACAGTTTATACAGTTAGTCTAAAACGTCTTAAATCATTTCCGAACAAAATTTGAAAATATATCATGACTTTTGGGCCCCAAACCTTTATAGGTAGGCTCCTGACTTGTTTAATCGATAGTAAGTCATTATATCCAAAAATCGCAAAAGATATTTACACTTTAAACTTAGATTTACTTGTTAGCTACCGCCAACTAAAGATTAAGTTACCCATTTGTCATTTTTCTACCTTTTATTCTATTTTTAGAGAAGTGGTGCTATTATTTTTTTCGTACGTTTTTCCAGTTTTGCATAGATTTTCTTAAATAAGTCCAGAAACCTTTTATAAAGCTAACACTTTTTTTCATATTCAAATTATGTTTAGTCTTACTATTTAAAACCCGTTTTGAAAAGTTAAAAAAGTTAAAAAATGTGAGTAGGGTGACTAGTTAAAATTTTTTTGGGTTAGTGGTGCTATTATTTTTTTCACAGCTGTAGATAATCCAAACCGAAGTCGGAAAATTGTACGAACTTTTCGGTTATTATTTTTTATAAAAAAATAACTAGAAGACGCACTCAATCTATTTTTATCCACGATAAAGCATGAGATAAAACAAACTAAAAAAATTTTAACATCACTATTAAATATTATGTTGTTTAAGATTTATAAACCGTTAAAAACTGCAGATTTCGGAGGCTCCCACATCAACGTTTATCAAACAATCGATTTAAAAAAATGTTCTATTTCTTTTTCTTGTTTTCTCCTAAGATTTCAAGATGTTTTTAATTTCCATCATGATGAATTTCCTTCTTTGAAAATACGGTTAAAGAAAACTACCTGCCCGAATTCTTTAAAACTTTGGCGTAAATTAGTTCAATGTATTATACAAAAGGACCTCAAAATTTTCTTGAAAAAAAAAGGTATTTTTGGCCAAAAATCGGATTTACTGGCCCAATGTGCATTTCTGTTAAGAAATGAGAGCGGTTGAAAAAGCAATAACAAAAATTGTTTGAGAGGTGGGTAAACTTTGATAACCTTTTTTCGAAGTTAAACCGAGAGAAAAAAAATAGATATACGAGATAGAGCGGATTCTGTTAACCGATTGCAGCAAGAGGTTCAAGTCAGCGCTAAATTCTTAGTTCTTAAATTATTAATCGGTTTGAGTACCCGCTGTACAAAGCGGTTAATAATTTTATTTTAAAAATTAAGTGGTTATTATAACTATTAATTATTTGAACAGCAACGAAAGATGGTGGGCGTTGCTTCAAGTGGGGCACGCGGTGGCTTAGGCTCTTGTTTCGGTAAAGAGAGTGAGTTTCCAATTTGATCCATAGTGCTACTTGCTCGCATATGTATATACTACATTCCTAATTAAATTCATGTTCATAACAGTTTAATATAAGAAAAGTAATAATAACAAAGGTGATCATTAAAGTTACAAATCATATAAAGTTTACGCTAAGCTCATATTGAATAAGTATTTCTAAACAAAGCAAGCTTATTGTTATTTAAATATTATTTACTTTAATCACTGAGTTCGTTTTATAATATCAAGATTATTGGAATATTATTGTATCAAAAGACGACTGGAGGCGATTACTTACCAACCATATCCAACGTTGAAAGCGGTCTTAATATGTTGTATTATTGACTGTAATTTTGTTGATAAGTTAAAAACTTCATTTCAATTGACTGTGGTTAGATATAAATTGGGTAAAACACTTACAGGAGCTGAAACACTTGCTGGCATGACGAGATTTGCTTATGGAGTAATATTGCACTGGCGCGCGTACACTTGGACAGATATGTTTGGGTTGAATTTCACAAGATTTTTTAACATGGACACAACGTGACAACACTTATTAAATTTTCACTGTATTTGCCGATTTAATTTGGGTAGATCACTGATTCTGGGTTTATTCACTAAAGAAAACTTGTTCAGGAGAGAACGATACTCACACGGCCAAAGTCCAAAGCGGAAAGGCCGAATAATCGGTATGCGCCAGTCAGAAAGGCTTGCTTATCGAGAAGTTGTAGGACCGTTACTCCGAAATCTTTATCAAACGCGTCTTTTCAGTGTTGTAAAGACGAAAATTATTTGAATTTTGTTCGGTCATTTTAATTCCTGGCGGCAATTTTAAATTCTGGCGGGAATTTTTAATTTTACAGTTCTGTTTATCGGTTTGAGTACCGGCTTTACAAAACGGTTAAAATATATTTTTTTTTTTATTATGTAACTGGTTAATACATTTAAGTTAGTTAGTTTAAATAAACAAGAAGTAGAATGAATATTTCATAAACACTAAATTATAAATAACTACTTTATATTCAACTTTTAGTCTTTAAAGTTACTTGAAATCATGTTCGTTTTAAACTTAGGACAGTTTCATGATTTCATTATGATTTTAATGCGTTTTTAGTTATTTTAATTTAATGAAATTAAATGTACTGTTAATAAGAACGTATTGCAGATTCCAGCATGTTAAGTTGGCAGTTCGAAAAACCACTGTTACCCGCTCTCTTTTACGCTCTCCCATTTTGTGGAGCCGGCTGTTGGGGCTAATTTCTCTGCTTAACAGAGGCTCCACATTCCCGCTTAACATTTTGCCGTTTTTGCTGGACATTTTCGTCATTAGTTGGAAAACATCAAAAGCGACGGAAAATCAAACGCCTCCGCCCCCTTCCCCCACCCCCTCACTCACCCTCGAGCACCTTGACTATTTTCTTGCACAAGTTCTGGGTCACTTGGGCATTTTTCCAAGCATTTCTTGAGGTTTTTCACCGATTTTTGCTTCTTTTGGCGCCCGAATCGTTTTTCATTTTCCTGCCTTAAAGTGGGTGGTTGGGGGCTCATCCATCGTCCAGTTTGTTGTTGTTGTTTTTGGTAGCGACAGCTTTTCTTTGCTGGTCCACTGTTCCCAATTTCCTCGTTTGCTGATTTTTTTTTGTTGTCCAAGGGTTATTTTTCCAAAGGCGCCTTAAACTGTGGTTTTGTTTTTATTGCGAAAAACCTGAAAGTCCCAGTGGTTTTTTGCCCACTCTTATTGGCCCACAACGATTTCAGGCTTGCTAATTGGGCAGCTTAAAAAATTCAAGTTATGGCCAATTCAGAGAAATTAAAATTGCAGCACTCTAAAAGTTGGTCTTTTTGAATCCCAAGCATTCCACTTTGCATATGTGTTTGCACTTCCTTAACTTTAGGTTTCGGTTAATTATTAATTAATTATTTGACCATCAAAACAACTAAATATAAAAGTAATTTCTCTAAAAATTAAATTGTTTATTGAAAAGTATTTATTACCTATTAAAATCAAAACAATATTTTCTTCTTGTGGGATTAAATACCATTATATCAAAAAGCTAATCCCCATGAAAAAAGAAAGCCTCTTTCACATGTGAAGTTATGTAATTTTCCCCCAATTTTGGGTCGAAACCATCACTCATTTCTCATTTGATTTATGCAAAACTCTGTTCCGTTTCGCGAAAATGTTCAGTCAATAAACGTGAGCCCGAAATTGATGACCCCGGAGGTCAGCTAGAGCACCCCTATTATGAGGAGGGGATGGCCTTAGCTCTGCATGGAAAATTTAGCAGCGACCGGAAAATGCAATTTCACTGATGCTGCCGATTTTCGGATCTAATATGCAGTACACTTGCATTGGACAGGTTTTCTTTTGCATTTGTTGGCTTTTTTACAAAAGCAGAGTTTTTTCTGGGAATTTTTTAGGCAGTCGAATATTTGTTTTATAAATCTAAAACATTTTGGGATAAACCTGATCTAAATTGGTAAGTTTTGATCGGTCGTTCCTTTGGGAAATGGCCGTCCAATCGGAACGTTCACCTTTGAACAATATATATTTTTAGCTATTTCATGAAGAGATTGCATCGCTTAAGGACGGCCAGTAAGGGATACAGATATTTTCGTACTCCCCAACACGCTTGTGATCCAGATATGGTATGGGTGTAAAAATAAAGGAATTTGGGTATTTAAATAGTATAATAGTTCTGATATAGGGACTTTTATTTTTTTTCAAATGCTTTTATTAAATGTTCTTTGCAGATAGGAAAGGTTTTCTCGAAGCGGTATTCATTCGCTTCACCTACCCTCTCAGTTTGTTGATACGTTCGCGCTGCCTCTGAAGGACCTGTTCCAACCTTTCTCTCCTGCGCTGCTGGGCCCGTCTCCTTTCCTGCCGGCGACGGGCAAGTCGACGGGCACGGGCACGGGCACGCCTGCGCCTCCGGGCCGCAGCGGATGCGTCACTACTTGAAGAAGATACGGTCACGGTTATGGAGGAGGAGGGGGTGGTGGTGGTGGTGTCAGCGGATTCAGCGGGAATGGCTTCAGTGGTACTGGATTCAGTGATATCGGAGTTTGCATCAGAGGAGTCGGTGGCAGAGGTGGTTGCGGTGGTGGTCGTCTCATCAGTGGGATCGGCTGTGTCACCACTGGCACTTCCCTCCTGGATGAACAGCAGACAACCGAGAACGGTCAGGAAAAATACGAATGAGAGACGCATTTTGAATGTATCTTAACTGGGGAAGTGCGAGCGCTTTTATACCCAAATGTCACCGCTGCAATCTTAGACTTGACATTCACCCATATTTGCTCAGCTTTCAACTGTATATTCTATTCCTTTCTTGGCCAAATATATATTCTTTGGTATTGTTTTAAGAAATGCTATACACTCATAAAAATTAATTTCTAAACTTTAGAAATCTCGCCACTGAATCGGCATAACTTTGAAAATAGAGAAAAAATATCTTGTTATAGGAAAATTTGCTATTGAATATAAAAAACCTTTCTAGATTAAGAAAATTCAAGAAAGAATTTCTCTTTAAATTTAAAAAATTGAAAATCTCATATATTTTTTAGCCGTCGTAGTTAAAACATTTTCTACGTATTAAAGGGCGAAATCGCCTTTGAATATATGAAAGAAATGGCCCTTCAATATAGTAAAGTAACTATTCCTTCCTTCGGCTGCCGAATGTTAACGACAGAAAAAAACGAAGTGGGACGAAAGGCCTATTTATTTATTTTGCCTATTATTAACATTACATAATTTCAAAAAATGTATTTATTTTAAAAACAAATATTTCATATCCCAATTACTCTATTTATTCCAGATGAAGAAATTCGAAGAAAATGGTTACAGACATACTAGATACTGAGTTTTGTGATCACCTTTTGTGATAATAAATGTTGTGTTAAGTCAAAAATGTGATATTTAAAAATGTTTAATTAAATAAAATATGCAACATAAAATACGAAATTTGATTTTATTTTATATTTCAGGGTTCATTTTAAAATTCATTTCAAGAATCAAGAAAGAATCCACCTTTAAAACAAGAATTGTATTTCCTGTTTTAATAAATTTTCTTTCTTGTTTGAAAGGTTTGAAAGGCTTAAAAAACCTTTCTTGTTATAATAAATTTAATTTCTTGAAACAAGAAATAAACCACCTTTGAAATATTTGTTTTACAGACCTAAAACATTTTAAAACATTTTCGGATAAACCTTAACCAATTTTCACCTTTGAAAAATGTTATCGGGTAAGGACGCTCAGTAAGACTTACAGATGTTTTCATACTCCCCCACAAGCTTGTGATCGGGATATAGAAAGGCATGCGCAGATCCACAGGGGAATATGGGGGATAGATCTCCTCCCACTTGGGTGAAATATTAAAGGAATCTGGGTATTTAAATAGTATGCAACAAAACGTTTGTTCTGATATCCCCCTATAACCAATTCCTCGACCCGTTACTGTAGTAAGGACTTTTGAATTTTTTTTAAATGCTTTTATTAAATGTTCTTTGCAGCTAGGAAAGGTTTTCTCGAAACAGTATTAATTCGCTTCACCTATTCTTTCAGGTCGTTATTAAGTAATAGCTGAACTAACTGTTCCAACTCCTGGCGCAGTTTCCTTTCCCGCCTTTGAATACGCGCAAGGGCAAGTCGAATCCGCCTGCGACTCCGGGCAGCGGACAAGCTATACAAAGAAGGAGTTGTGGTGTCGGATAATGGAGAGGGGGTGGTGGTGGTGGTGTCATCAGATCCAGCGAATATGGATTTATTGATACCGGTGATCGTCGACTCATCATCAGAGATAACTTCACCACTGCCCTCCTGGATGAAAAGGATACAGCTGAGGACGGCTAGGAAAAATACGAATGAGAAGCGCATTTTGATGTAATGCCATTAAGTGCCTTAACTGGAGAAGTGCGAGCGCTTTTATACCCAGATGTCATTCCTGCAATCTTAGACTTGTCATTAACCCATATTTGCTCAGCTTTCAATTGTAAATTCTATTCTTTTCTTGGCCAAATATATATTCTTTGATATTGTTTTAAGAAATGCTATATATATGAACAAAAAACTGTTAATTAAAAAATGACATCCATTGACAATTTCGTTTGGAAAATATACATAAAAATTGTTTTCCTTCGACCCATTAAACGGTAAATTACTAGTACTTAAGATGAACTATTGAGCTAACCTTTTAACAGGAATTTTTGAACTATTTTTTTGAAAATTTCCCCAAATTTCATATTTTCAATGTTTTATAAGGACACTCCCATTTTTGAAAATCACTTTGTTTTTCTATAATTAACATTCCATTTATTGATATTTCATTTTAGTTTTTATTTAGTTTATTAATATTTAGTATTTGCCTTACAGTTTGAGAGCCACTAGCCAATGCTACCAAAAATGTGGAATGTTGCTTCATGTTACCTAGCAATTTATGTGCTGCTGGTGCAATATGTAATGTGCAAGACACGCCCCCAAAACCTAAGACATTCATAACTTCCACAAAGATAATATTTGGCTACGGAACGTGTTTTGAAACATATTAAAATAATTTAAATTAAAAATAAAAATTTATTTAAAAATATTTAATATTTTCTTAATAATAATCAAATATTTAATTTAATGCAAATTTTGGAAAAAGAACATCAACGACAGCCGACGAGTTCTCAAATAAATAACAAGAACCAAGCGTAATAGGCTTTATCTGAGCGGCAGCTGGTTAAATAAGGTTCTTAGTCTTTTAATTATTGTCATTATACCTATTATATCATTGTCTTAAATTATGATATTTACATTTGGGTTTCTGCTCAATAAACACTTTTTGAACTTTGGCAAAACAAAAATTTGGCAAACGGCCAACGACCGACAACTTTGCCTGCAATTGCCGGTTGCTAATGTATTCGGAGAGCTTATGATCTGTGAATAATTACGATAGCCCCTCAGCGATGGTAAAATAATCAAGAGAGCTCCCCTTTTTTCTGGTGAAGGATCGCGGATCAATTTCTGCGGCTCAGCAAAGCGGAAAAGTGGGGGAAAAACGAGGCAGTCCAAGTGAAAGTCCAGCGCTGGCCGCTTCGTTCACATCTCACTAACCTCGTGATTTATATATTTGGCCCAAACCGGCTGTCAGTTATACCTCAACCCCCTTTCCCACCCCCCGATTGACTGACAGTTGGACAGGCGGCTGGAAAAGGGGCGTGGCATGCGTTGCCTGCATAATGGAAACGTTTGCAGACAGCCCAAAAACAGAAAAACGGCAGCTGAACAACAAATTTGCATACTTAGGCGAAGAGGAAAGTGAAAATTGCATCAAATATTTTCCAGGCCAAATGAGCGAAAGTAAATCGCAAAAAGGAGCAGCAAAAAGTGGCAGACGAAATACAAAAAAGTGGCAAACAGGAAATGCATTTCTAAGCGTTTGGCAATTCGCAATGCTTGCCGAACTGATATTTGATATTCAAATTAATTTTTTCTTAGCCAATTATGTAACTGGATTATGATTGAAGATTATGTAAATTATGGTAGAGGTAGCCAACAAAAATATTTAAGGTATTTGCCAGGCGGCTAAAAGCTATAATTAAATTATGAGTAAGTGAAGTGTGATGAAAACTGCAGAAATTCAGATTGTAGATTATGTTAATATTATTTTAGGTAACAGCTGGCAAGAAAAAAAAATATTTTTGCTTTCCAAAAATATATAAAATAGTTTATATTTATGCCAAAACAAACAAAATCCTAATTCCTTAAATAATAATTAATTTTGCTGTAAATAATACTTAAAATCATAATCATTATACTCCCAATTGAGAACTTTTTTCCAAGGCCCGTCAAACTGTAATAACTTAATGAGAAATTTATGCAAAATATTTTGCGGACAGAGGGCAACAGCCAGAAGCGGAATTAAGCAATAAATTTATGTTAAGAACCAACTGAAAGCTGTAAACTGTCGTCTGATGGCTAGAAAACCAGCTTTTCCCCAGCTCTTCTCCTCTGCGCCCCCTTATTTTTTGCTATTTCAGCACTTACACGAATTACGCGACCTGAGAAAATTGTAATTCATAATATTCCATTCTGCGAAGCGGGCTGGCTAACAAATCCCCGGGGAGCAGCATCCTTGCTCTTTCCCTGGGATGTGGGATCTGTTTTGTTATTGCTAAAAATACCACATGCCTCAAGGTTGCCATGCTGAAAGGGGGTGGCGGTGGGTTGGGCAGAAGGTCTTCTTCTCCTTCTGCCACCGTTTTTGTTCCTTTAACGTGCCAAACTTTTGGCCAACGCAGCTCCCACAGGACAGTTAAGAGATGGAATAAGGAATAAGGAATACGGTATGAGGGTGGTGACAGGTGAGAGGACAGGAGATGTAAGCAAAAAGACCATAAAGCAAAGTCACTTTGCTAGCAGTTCCACAGAGCTTGTAAAACTTTTAGTCAGTTTGACTAAGTTTAAAAATATAGTGGCACGACGAATACGATGATGTTTTGGAAATACAAGCAAAAATATGTATAAAATCGTGGTGAAATATTAAATAAAAATATAATTTATTTAATCAGTCAATTATTACTTAAATAGGATATATTACCACTCTGAAAAATTCAAGTAACAGAATATTTTAAATTCAGTGAAATGTTTATAGCGAATAAATAATTTTAAAGGTAATAATGAAACGCAGACAATTTAAACATCCCCAAAATGTTCCCTTCCATAAGTAGTCTTACCTCATACTAACATTTTTTCCTCTTTCTAGCGCAATCAATTTTTTTCTGGGCGTAATCAGATGGTTGACTGAATACTCTTGCTCCCGTTTTTCCTGGCGCAAATGCTTGCCCTGGAAAAATATTGAAAGTGTCAGACACACATTGAATAAAAGGAAGAAAAGGAGCAGAGATAAGGTGGGCGAAGGAAAATGGGCGAAGAGTCCGCGAGATTGCAATGTAAGTGGCATTCGCTATTTTCCCTCCGCTTTTCCTTTCCGCCATGCACTTTCACATCATTTGCATGTTATTAAGCGCCATTTGATGAGGGGCTTTTGGGGAAATGGCGATGGTTGGGGTGCATTTGTAAAGCAAACTATCAGTATTTCGACGATTCCTGGGCCGACGACTCTCATTTTCCGTTTTCCACAGGAGTATGCAAAATCAAAAGTGCAGCTTTTCCCCCCCTATTTTCGGACAGCTTTTCGCTCGAATACACGTCTTTATTAGTATTTGTGCAAGGGATTTGTGGTGAAGGATTTGCGGTGTCCTTTACTAGGATGTAGCTTTTTCTACGAGGGGTCGGGGAAAATCTGAAAGAAGAGGTGTAAACCATAAAACCGACAGATTTTGTAAAACGATTTCAAAGAAAAGTTTTTGTTCTAGGGATTACAGTTTGTACAGCACTGGAACAAAGTTTTTAAGCTTTAAGGAAACTGAACATTTGGCACTCTTAACTTATCGAAATATCTTTTATATTTATTTTATACACTGATAAAAAATAAAGTAAGAAAATGTTATTAAATATTTTTTATTTTAAATACTAGGATATGCCATAGGAATCTTTAAATTATATATTAAATATTTATTTTATTTAATACTATTCCATTTTTGTTTCTGTGTATTCTTAAATATATATAATTTATTTTCCGTGAACCCATAAAATTCAAGAGTTCAACCAGGTTAGCATGGGCCACCGAATGTGCAAGAAACTTGCCAGAAAAATTAGGCTAAACACAAAATAATAATAATAAGCCATAAACAAACGCACATGGTGGCTGGTGGCTGGCCCAGTGGGTTTCTGGTCCGACAAATTGCCACAAATTAAGACCAGATTGGAACAAAAAGAAAAAAAAAAGGTATGAATATAAACCAAATGCTCCCGGCAGGTGGTAAGCGAAGCGAAACTGCAACTGAAATTGCATTGCATTTGCAACCAGCAGCCAGCTAAAGACATTTTTAAATCAAATTCGATTTGGGTCTTGGCATTCGGCGATTTACTGAGTCTGGGAATCGCCCCGGCTGGATTTCCACATTATTTCCCAATTGCGTAAGCCGCTGGAAAATGACCAAGGAAATATTTAGGATTTGTTCGGGCTAATAAAAAATGTCTCCGAAAATCAGAAGAGATATTCCCGATAATTCACATGACTTTGATGCAGCTGACTATTTAAAAGCCTGCGCACTTTTATTTCATAAATTCCCACATCAAACAAACTTTTGCCACTTTATTAAATTTTATAACTTTAACATTAAATATGGTTTAATAAAGTGTAAAGCTCTTTGGCTAACAACAATTATAATACATCTTTTAACTGAACGAGTGTAATAATACTTTGTGGCCTGTATGCAATGTATAAATATAATTTAAAAAACCGTTACACGCATTTAAATTATGGCAGCAATTATCGGCGATTTGAACTGAACGATAACGATACTTTCATCGATATTAGCCCGCGCTGAAATCGTAGGGCAGCACGCATTATGCAACACTGGTCTTGAAGTATTTTCTCCTAGTCCAGCTTTGGTAACACTTAAGTGCCATTCTCACAAAAACGCTATCAAAACAAAACAAACTTTTTGTTATTGTTTTTTAATCCGGTGGTTTAATTAGTGAAGCTTAAATTGAAGTAATTCCCGGAAATGGAGACAACAGCAAAATTTCTACTTTGCTGCAACTGGGCCATGTGCATCCGGATGAGTTTTTCCAGAGCGTGGAGTTGATGACAGGTGAGTACCTGGATAAATACTGTCGCTGTGTCAGGTTTACTATATCCTACATTCATTACAGGGTATCACTTTCGCCTGGAAGTTCAACAATTCGCTGCTCGTGAGGTAAATACATAGTTCTGAAGAAGCCAGTTGGCAACTGAAACAATTGACAGGACTCGCTTTCCATGTCCACCACAGGACAGCTTTGCTCAATGAAATAAGCCACACAGATCTATCCTCCATCAACTGAGTCATTTGCGCCCTACTTTATTGTAGCCGAAGCCTTACTAAGCGACACCTTTTAAATCTGAAATTATCAATTCAACTACCTAATTGATAGTTAAACAAGAATATTCAAGGATACTAAAGCCAGAAAAGTCATATAAAATATTTCATCTAACATTCTTTATTTAGTTGTCGAACACTAGAAAGAGTAATCAGTTTGACACGCCGATGATTGGTAATTCCCAATAAATTCAATGAACGTTACCTGGCAGAAATATCATTGCGGAAGCAATTGTGTTCTGATTTCGAATTTTTGTATTTGGTCTGGCTAAGCCATAAACCCGTTTTTGCAATGTGGCGACAATTGGTCAATAAAAAGCTGAGGAATCTTAGCCAACAGCATCAGTCACTGACAGACCAACCAACCCAAACAATTAAATCAACATGAAGGTAATTTAAAGTACAACTTTCAGAATGTTAATATAATTTATTAAAGGATTCGATTGTATTTTCCTTTAGTTCCTCATCTGCTTGACTCTCTGCATTGCCGCCGCCCAGGCTGGCTTCATCGCCTCTCCGGTGAACACTTATGCCCCTGCTCCAGCTTATGCCACCTATGCCGCTGCTGCTCCCGTGGCCTACAGTGCTCCAGTGACCACCTATGCTGCTGCAGTTCCTGCATACTCCACTTATGCTGCCGCTGCTCCAGCCTACACTGCCTCGGTCTACAGTGCTCCTGCCTATACTGCTCCTGTGGCCACCTATGCAGCTCCCATCACCACCTACTCCGCTCCAGCCATCGTCAGTCCCTTCCTGAAGAAGAAGTAAAGAGGATCCTTGTATAACCCACTTCCAAACGATTCGATAAACTAAATATAATGGCAATCCTAGCGAAAGCTGTGGACTTTTTCGAATAGGCTTTACAAAGAGGTTCAAAACTATAACTATAAAGTTCTAAGATGACAAGACTGAAATGACATCGATTTGCCTCTGTTCACAGCTAATTTATTGCATTATCGTACAGTATAATAGCCAATTAATTCCATTCGGGTCGACTCAAACGCCCAAAGAATAGTATTTTAGTATCCTCTACGATGGCAAACAGGAAGGGACGATTGCAAGGCATCTGTACGGCCCTTCTCCTCGTTCGCGCAACTTCAGTATCTGCAAATTAGAACAGTTTAAAAATCCAAAAGGTACAGAAAAATCCAGACTAAACCTGTGGCTGCTGAACCTGTGGCTCCTATTTCAGTCACCTGAATAGAAACCAAGTGTGCAATGCTGTCGACCCTCAACGTTTCCTTGGCTTTGGTGAGATCGGAGAGATTGGCATGGTTGAAAATACTCTTTAAACCGAGATCTATCAGTGGTTGGGCCATATCTTGCTCGTATTTTATCTTGAACTTGGGCAGGGTGATGTGAACTCTTCTCAAACTCATTTCGTCCAGGTCGAGATGCTCCAGATTGTCCTCCAGATTGCCGATGCCCCGGAAAGTTCTGGGCACAATGATGGCCAGGGATAAAGATGACCCTTCGTAGGGCAGCGTCACAATGTGCGAATCTAGTGCACTTTGAAATCTGTACGGGAATTCTCCCACTATGTCAATCATTTTCACCTTAACCGATCGCTTCTCATCCGGCAAGTAAAAAGTGCTCTCGACAGAGTTCAACCTCAAAAAGGCCTCGAAGCTGACGGCATTTGCCAGGATAACCTTGGCACCATCGTCCAGCATGGAAGGATCTATGAGATCATCGATCCTTCCCTTCGTCGTCTTCGATATCCACTGGTTCACCTTGTTGGCTCCCTGGGCACTGAGATCCGTGCTCTCGGCTTCCGTGCTGAAATAATTCTTGGACAATTTCTGGAAGCTTGGTAGAATGGGAAAGCCATTCGACAGGAACATTCTACTCGAGATATTCAACTCGGGATTCCTTGACTCTACAAAGGCCTCCAGGTCCTGATCTTTTGTATACCAAGGATGGCCCAGAATGTCCTTCAACTCATCCTCACTTTCTCCGCTGGCTCCTAGGTAAACTTGAGCCAAGGCCTCATAAATAGCCGGTGGACATATGACCATATTGGTATCGGATAGTTCTAGAAGCACCCTCGAAACCAACTGAAGAGTAGTAAACTTTCTACAAAGGACCTCATAAGTAAGGCAGTATAACAACAGAAGACTACACACGATCCTCGACATGGTTAAAGAGTTTCTACTAGACTATTTCTAGATTACCCATAAAACAACTTCAGTGAATTCGCTACAGATTACTTGTTTATTTACGCTTGTTAAATGCCTATAACATATTGGATCGCCACTATAGCTACAGTTTGACTTACGATCTAGGGAGTGCTAGAAAGCGAAATACAAAGAGATGTTCGGATGGTCTCAATGGAGATTGTGGCTCAAGTACATGGGACTCTTCGGCGGAGCGTCGACCTCCTCGAAGTCGAAATCCTCCGTTTCATCCTCGTTCCAGCGCACCGTGCGATCACTACTGATATTTTTGGATCGATTTTCATCGATTTTCGGTGGAGTGTGGCGGGGAGAGAAAGTAAGTTCAGAATATATAGACTTTGTCGCTGTGAACACAATAAGAATTTGTGTGTGTTTTGGTTGGTACTCTTGTCTCTCTGGCATGTGCTCAAGATTCGATCAAATAATCAAAAACCAAAAGGCAAAATCAAAAATCAAACTCATTGGCAACTGAAAAACGGTTAATAACGTTGGTAGAACCTGTTCAAGCCGGCCGCTGGGGGAGGGGGCGGCGGTGGGGCGGACCTGGGCGGCGTTCGTCGGGCGCTGAAAGATCATTAAAACCATTATCAATATCACATTACCCAAGGTGTCACAGAAATCTCAAGTGATCGTAAGGTCGTTTAATTTTTCTGGACTCTTGAAAACCCTATGACTGTGTGTTTCTGGGTATTGCAATATTTAGATCCCATTTCGTCATGGTTACGAAACAGTTTCATTCATAAATTGGTCAAATTATAAATATACCAATTAAGTATGGTGCTTTTAAGGTTACTTATGATACTGTGCCTTTAAATCTAATTCGATTACAATCGTAACTAGCGTGAAGCATTATAATTTTTATTAATTATCCGCATTGGTTCCAAATACCTGTTACACTTTAAGACCCTATCATATGGGACCATTCTGAATTAAAGTTATTTTTTATGATCATACCACCAATGTAGATTATTAGTAAACATTCTCAAGATCGTTAATATTTTTTCGATCGAATCCACACTAATTACGATCATAGTTTCACACCAGTCATAAAGGAGGTTATGATATTTTATTTAAAATAGTAAATAAATAGATCATAAGATTTCTGTAACACCCTAAAATCTCTCCAAACTTACGCCGCAACGTCCGCATCCAAATGGCCTCCAGCACCGTAGGCATCGCTTTCGTCCAAGTCGAATTCATCGGTGCCGGTGCGTTGGCTATGGGTGATATAAGGTTATTCACTTTTCAGTGGTATAGAATATATTATCATATTATCATATCATAACTGAACTAATGGGTCGGGTGAGATTTGGTGGTTGGTTCAGTGACTTTGGCTGGGGATTATCTTTGGTGTCCGGGACAGGAGGCACGGCACTCACAGACGCTGATTCCGCTTGTTGACAATGTCCTGCACAGCTCGGGCGGTCAGCGAGACCTTGCTCTTGAGACGCATCGGCGTCCGGGGCATCGGAATGGCGGCCGGAATGTCCGGGTTCACGCTGAGCACGGGAGTTATGGGACGCCGGGCCGTTTCACTGCTAGCTCTATCCGCATTGGCACTACGTCTACGGCAGAGAGAGTGAGCAAAGTGGACTGGGTGGTCTCGGGACTGTCGGGGTCACCAACGCGGTCACTTACAACTTGGTCCTAGCACGGAGATTCGAGCGCTGGCTGCGCGGATCGGGCCTTTGTTCGGGACTAACACTGGACTGATTGTGGCTATAGATCTGGTTCTGGTTCTGAGTCTGATTTGGATTTTGATTCGGGGCCTGCCACCCTCTGTCCTCGTGGGCATCCTCAAAGTCAAACTCCTCAGTGCCTTGCCGGCGACTTGGGGTTAAGTTGGGGTTAATTTGGGGTTTCTAAGGTATCGCAAGGGACCTGCACTTACAGAGGCGTCTTGATCTTATTGCGCGACTGCCAAATATTGAGTATCTTTCTAGTCTGACTGGTCTCGCGTTCTCGCTCATGCGAGTTGGCCCTACTGGGTCCGCTGGATGAGCCCCAATTGTCATCCTCGGGATCGTGGCGCCTGATATGCAACATGGAATGGAATGAGATGAAGTGGCTTAATCAGGGGATGGCTACTCACAGCTGCTGGCGACTGCGATTGCGCACCGGCGTGTTCAAGGCGGAGACGTCGCGACCCCGGCTCAATTCCCGCTCCCGACTCCGCTGATCCCGTTCCCGCACCCGCTCCCTGTCCGATTCCCGCTGACTCTGCTCCGGACGACGTTGTGGTTGTTGCTGCTGCTGTCTCGATGGAGTGGAGTCCTCGTCGGCCAGGTCCAGGGTTTCTTCAGTGGCAGTGCGTCTTCTGTAAGGGTAAACACTTCGACATTAATAGGTGGAGTATGAGGAAAGGAATGAAATGAAGTGATCTAGGTCACCAATCACAACAGTCATCTATGTATTTCATAGATTTTAATAAGTAAAGCTTTGAACCCAGAAAATGGAGTGTCAATCACATTTGATATGTAAAATAATTAGAAATCGGGGTCACCAATCACTGATTCCATAGCAAGGATGATAAATATCAATTTTCAATTCATATTTGTACATTAAAAACCAATATATGTGTATAACAACATCCAATTGCCATAATTTGAGAAAAGAAATTTAATGATTGCTCAATAAATTGGGATCACCAATCAATATTTTATAACAATCCCATAGCAAGGATTTTAAAGTTCCATTTTCGATTCTAAATTGTTCTAAAGGCCAATTCATAAATAACGATCCTTTTCTTTTTCGAAATTAAATAATTGGCGCCCAACGTGTGACTTACAGTGGTGGCTTCGGTCTCGCAGTGCTGCTAGTGCTTCGCTCCCGGCTCTGCTCCCTCTTTCCGCTCCGTCCGCTGGTCGTCGCCGAGCTGCTCGTCCGTTGCTTCTTCCGCCCGCGACTCCCGCTCCGCTGCTCCTGCTCCGGACTCCGGTCGCTCCTCCTGTGCCTGCCCTTGCTGCGCGACTGGGCCGCCTGCATGGCATTCAGTCGCGTTTGCACGGTGATCAGGTTCAGGCCCACCGGAGTGCCAATGGCCCAGAGGAGCAGCGTGAGGAAGATGAAGAAGGTCAGGCCGTTGATGAAGTCCACCATGTTGCGGCAGATGAAGGTGCGGCTGGCGTCGAAGGTGTCGTAGAAGGGTCGGCACTTGGTGGTGGTGTCGCCCAGTTGGGACTCCATGGTGGCACGACTGGTGGTCAAGTAGGCCTTCAGGCTGTGGCGGTAAAAATATTAGGCGTAGCTCGAAAAGTAAACCATTCTTTTCCAAAAATAAAATAATTTACTAATATTTTTGAAGAGCTAGTAAGCTTGTTTTTTCACTGCATACTTTTAGACACCTTTAAACCTAATAGCACTTGAGTTACAAGGAAGCTTAGTTTGTCTCACGATTATTAATATTGTTTTCTTGAAAATTCTAAAGTTTCTGAAAGCACAATGCCTTCCGTCTGAACTTTAAGTACATTTGAATATACTCCTATTTATAACCTCTACTTGAATTTACCGAAATAACATCTAGACAATCAAACGACAATTTGATTGTTTATTGGCCATATCGTGTAGAGAGCACTTGAGTTCCTAAGTGGCTGCAACAATTCTAAACTGAATGCAAGAAACTTCTTTGGCCTAAAACAACCAAGGACATTTCTCAAGTCCCGGCATCAAAATATTTAGCATTCCTGCCCAATTCACCTATCATAAATGCGATTGTGTGTGGCAAGCGTAAGTGGGCACTTGGAAAAACACTAAAAATGCAATCATGACACTTGGCAAACTTAATCAAACGATTAGGACTTTCAATTATCTGATAAAGCCGGAAACTGTGTGCACTACTCCCGAGTGCACGACTGCAATTGTTTGAGTTGTTTGCTGCTCTGCCAGTTGGGGAAAGAGCAACACAATAATAAAACTCAAACACGCCGACAGACCGAGAATACGGCTTCAAGTGCGCTGCAGGCGGTCGGAAAAGTGACTATGGTTAAATGGAAGACTTTTTGATGGAGTGGGGGGTCTTGACTTTTGGTAGAAAGCCATTGGGACTTTGCCGCAATTAACAGTGGCCAGGCTATTTTCAGGTGTTTAGAAGTTTGATTTTCGCTTTAAAGGTAAAACATCTCTAAAAGTATGCTACGTTATATTTAGAATTGTATTGCCCCAGGAACTAAATGAGAGTTGAGACGAAAAAAAAGTATTACGGACAGCGACACAAAGAAGAATCGAAGTGTGCTCAATATTAGATAGACGCGTGCACGAAGGCATGCTTTGTGACTTTACAAAATTCAACCCTGTCCTAAATATATCGTTATTATGCCTAAAAAATGCAGTGCTATAAATCTGTGCGATTTATGATTTTACAATTCTTGTGATATTTTAGTCCTAAAGATTTGTAAATATTAGTAATTTATAAATACTAATAACTTTATTTTATTATCCTTGAAATTTAAGATTTCTTGCGAATTTAAAAGCCTATAGGCTGCAGTATTGTATTGTTTGCCTTATTCTTCTCCCAATAATAAAAGGGTGCTATAATTTGATCCCCCCCATAGACCCATATATCTTACCGATCCGTGTAGGCCCTGGTCATATTGTGGCAGATCTCGCCGGCCTTGTTCTCCAGGTAGCCCTGGATGCTCTTCAGGTGGTTGAGCGTCTGGTTGACCTGCTTGGCCCAGGGATCCCGCTGCAGCTCGAGGGCCGTCAGGTGGTAGAGTATCTCGTTCTGCAGGTTCTCCAGGGGCTGCAGAATGGAGGCCTGCAGCCGCTTGGACCGGCTGCCCAGGGTGGTCATGCGCGAGGACGTGGCCACATCCTGAATCTGGCGACACAAATCGGATGAGTGAATCGGATGCATGCGGTATTATGCGGTTCACGTAGTGGGCCCCCGTTTCCCCCCCTTTTAATTGAAACTAATCAGGCGGTGTCCGCTGCAACTCACCTGCAAGGCCACCCGCTGCATCTGATCAATGAACGTGGCCAAATCCTTTTCGGGCGTGGGCGCACCTACGCTGCTGCGGTACGTGGTCAAATTGAACGAGGACGTCTGCAGCATGTTCTCCAAAATGTTCTGGACGGATTGCGTGAGCGAGAGGAGCGTGCGGCCGGACACGGAAATCGCATCGATGGCGGTGGACACTTTGGGGAACTGCCTCAGGTCGGCGATTTTGCTGGTATTCACGAACGCATCCAATTGAAAGACATTGTACGATGCTTGATTTTGCTCGCAGCCTCTGTGTGGTTGTAGTTGCGTCAAAGAAATGTCAAAAAGATTGGATCGGATTGGATGGAAGCCTCCTTTAATATCTACGGGTGGGGGGAGCATCTCTGCAAACTCGGCCATTTATGCCCAGGCCCATACCCCGCATGCATGTGCATTTTGTAGCTGCTCGGATAATTGGAATCGTGCTTAAAATTTGCGGTTACAAGTGGGCGGTGCATTTTCGAGTGGGTGGTGCGTGCGGCTAGTTGAATTGGCATTGGTGTGCTTGGGTTTGGGTTCCCTGCAAAATTGAGTGCCATGTGGCTAGCAAATTTCACTGGGCTTTCAAAACTTTGTGGCTTAGGGCGGACTGCTTTCTGCACCCATGAGTTCCTCAGTTCCAGTTCCTGAGCCCCCCAAATGGGATGGATGGGATTTCGAAGCCGAATAACTTGGCAAGTCGAGGATGAGAGTGCGTTGCGGTGGCCCAAGTTTTGCCGAAAATGAGGGGCCGGAAAAGTTCGAGAGTGGCAACAATAATCACAGAAATGGGTAATCACAGTGGAATCGATTAAGAGCTTTTCGTTAGGGATTTCATTGGCTCATGAGGAGATTTCCGAAAAGTGCAGCCAGGCGGTTCGGAAATCGAAATATTCCAAAAAGAGGGGAAAATTTAACAAACCAGAATTTAAGGGGTCTAATCAAGTTTATGAACCTATTGAACCTACAAAAATTGTTATTATTTTACATGGGAACCTTCTTAATTTCCCTCTTAACTGCCAATCGATGAAACCATAAAAACTGGGGAGTAAATGTTTCCACACAAGGTAACTCGGTCTTTGGGGGGCAATCAAAATTACAGGCACGTACAGTATCAAAGTAATTGGATAACAAAATTCGTTACTTCAACTTTTGGGCTACCTGGGAACTCGGTGGTTAGTGGATTTTTCAGACTCACCTGAGGGCCTGGCCCAGACCCACATTGACCACCGAGCGATTGACTCCAACTGGACGCAGTAGCTCTCCGATGATGCCCGTCTGGGGCTCCCGGGCGTATGCATAACCCGGCTTGTCCAGCAGCTTGCCCAGCATATTGTAGTCCTGATCGTAAAGGGATCGGCAGACAAAGACCTCGGCATTGCCACCCACAGCCAGGGAAAATACCCCATAGATGGTAAGACCAATGCTGGCCAGGCAGATGAGCATGACGGCGATGAAGAAGACCACTCCCGACTTCGCATTCGATTCGCAGAGGAAGCAGCAGTAGGACATCAGCATGAAGAGCATCACCCAGACGATCACCGTGCCCGCAATCCAACCCACACTCCAGTAGGCATCCGCCCACTCCTTCAGCTCGTTGTAGGCGGGCTCCAGGGACGACCAGGTGCCCTCCAGGCGCTGCAGCAGTCCGTTTATCGTCGAGGTCAGCTGCTGGGCATTGGCAGTCGTCCGGTGGCGAATGCTCGCCAGCTGCTCCAACGTATCTGCAGATACCGATAAGTTAGGGCCAATTCAATTAGCATCCACAAACCAGAACCCAATGACACTAATTAATATTGGGGGCTAAACTTGAGAAAGTTCTGTGGTTGCACAGGGCAAAATAAGTGTTAAGGTATTTACAATGTGCAATAATTTACAAGTGAAATAATATAAATATATTGTTATGAGTATAAAAGATATCGAAAAGGATTTAAAATCTCCTTTAAAGGTGTTTAAAAGTATGCTTTGAATATTTGCAAAACATACTGTTGCATACTTTTAGCCATTTTTACCTCTAAAAGAAATTCTAAATTCTGATTGGAAATAAAATGATGATTATATTCGGTCCATTCATTACATGATATAAATTTTTCCCCCAGTGTTTTCAACTGTATGTTTCGGAAATTGCATTGCCAGATTCATAGGGTTTTGAAAAGGGGGGCGATTGGGAAACCTGACACCTGTGCTATTGATTGAATTGTACACTTTAGCCTTAGTTGGCATAATTGGGTTTTGGGTTTTGGCCAGGGCGCTCAATATGGATTTTGATGTAGGACTGGCGATTAACTTGGCCCGGTTGAAAGCCAAACCTAAATCTCTGGGCCCCGCACATCCTTTTATTTTGATTGCCGTACTCACAGTTCCGTTCATATGCCGTGTCATGTTTAACTTGTTGCGGGAAATTGCTGAAAATGGAACGTGACACGCCAACTTCCGATGTCAGATTTTTGACAGTGGCACCGAATTCAATTTCGCCCAAGTAGCGCATACGGAAGATGCTCTGGTCCTCTTGCAGCTGACAAATTGTCAGCGATGTCGTCGTGCCGTTCCGTTGTCGTTCCGTTGTCCAGGAAATAAGATATTGCGGGTGAAATTAGAAAAACAGTGAGGTCCGAAAGGGAGAAAGGGGGAGGAAAGGGGCAGAAAGCGAAGGAAGTCAGAGTACAAATTATTTATACGTTCAACTAGAAACGAAGGTTAACTGAGAAGGAATCGAAACGGGGGATACCCTAGACTTTTCTAAAAGTAATTAAAATGATTTCAAAGTAGAATAGTAAAAAATCAATGTAAGCACATTGAAAATGTAATATTTAAATAAAATAAAAACATTTAAATTGTACAACATATATGTATATATATTATATATTTTTTTTAAATATTTAAGTTTACTAAATAAAATCTCATTTAAATGGGAGATTCCAAAGAAATCACAAAAGATTTAATGTCACTTATAAAGCTGCCCAAAAGTATGCTGTAAAAAAAGTAAGAAAGTCTTTTGAGATAAATCCATGTCACTTCATTATTAAAAGTGTTCTGTATTTAGTTTAAAACGTTTTTAGGAAGATTAAAAAATTCAACTAATATTCTGGAACTAAGAGTTATCTTCTTGATGCTAACTAGTAAACCCCGTTACAGGGTATCCTCGTAAAAAGGGATATAATCGAGCGGCGAGGCTGGGCTGGAGAAAAAGGACTCACAGTTTTCAGGGCGTCGACCACGCCGTTCTCCTCGAAGCTGCGTATACGCAACGTGTCGCACAGCGGGCGGTCGCGGTACGTGCACTGGCGCTGCAGCACGGACAGCTGGATCTGCAGCTCCTCCATCCTGGCAGCCGCCTCCTGGGAGAGCTTCAGGGCCCGGCCCACCGTCTCCTGCAGCATGAGCACGCGATAGATGAGCTCCGCGTTCGCTGACAGCGACAAATGCACGAAAATATTATTATTTGCAGCGTTATTGTAGCGTGTTTTATTTGGGGGGTGGCTTGCTTTGGTTGGGTTCTGGGTTTTTGGGGATTCAAGGAGTCGCAGCAGCATGATTCCAAATTACACATTGTGTTCGATGGCGAACATAATGGAGTTGTCATCTTGGCAATTGTGTAGGATGACTTTCGCCGCATCCGGCTGCCTCTCCGTTTGCATTCCCCTAATGAAATTGGGCGCAAACAATCGCTTTTTGGTTGAGAGCCGCAGCCAACATATTTACCGATGGCCTGCTATTTGCGACTGCCTTGGGTTCTGATTTTTCAGATTGTTTGGTCTTGGAGTGGGGATAGAGATTTGAGTGGGAAAGAGCAATTTAAGTGGGTTTCTTGGAATAATAGATAATGAGAATTGCCTAGGAATCTAGAAAAGCCTAGGATGTTTATTAAAATATTCGTTATCTATTATAGATATTGAAATATCAAATATATTAAATTGTGTTTGCTTAAAAAAAAAGAACCTTTTGCTTAATGATAACCAAGTACTTAGTACCATTAACCAATTCTAACTCAAGGTTGTCCGCTCAAGAGAGCGTACTTTAAATAATGTTTATGTAAAGATTATTGTCATAATTAAGACTTAATTGGGTCCTACTGTTTGGAAATAACAATAACTAATTTGAAACAAAGGTTGACCGCTCAAAAGAGCGTCCGTTCGTAACTACAGACTAATGTCTCTCTAAAACAGAAAATGCAATCAATGGAAATAGGGATGCGAGTGAAATTAAGAGAGGAAAAGTGTAAAATTTAAAGCCCCACCCAAAGGTCACACCCTTTTGGGGCTCGTAATTTATTGGGGCTGGTTTATTGTCATGTTTGGCCAATAGCGGGTGTTGGAGGGATAGGCCTACTGGCCATGCAGTCCATGCTGGGCGCTAACAATGGAAGTGGAATTTGGGTCAAGTCCGTAACCAGACAATCGCATGGCCAAACCAGTACATCGCATGGGGAGCACTTAACCATCCGTACTTTCGTACTCACCCAGGCTAAGTGTCGTCAGTGAATCATACGCCAGCTCAAGGCCAGTGTGTGCGGATATTTCCGCTTGAATCGGCTCGCCAAGGAGAACATCCACGTCTGCAAGGGATATAGATATAGAATCACATATATTTAGATTCGCAGTGCGGAGAAAGTTGCAGCATAATGCACGGATCGAAGGCTATAAAATGGGCGGGAGTTCGAAGTCGAGTGCCTGGCGACACAAAGTTGGCACAAACTTTTCGCTACTGACCTTCCAGGTCTTTGACGACCCGCTCCACGGAAACGTGGAAGCCATTATCCAGTTTGTGTTTGATTTGTATATGCGTGTCCTTCAGGAAGACCTCCACGTCGTGCACGGCTGACTTGACCATCTCGGGCGTCATCTCGATGCCGGCGGACAGGCGACTGTTGGCGTAGAATATGCTAAAGTCGCTCAGCCTGTTGGAAAGGGGTACTCGTTACTTTTTTATCTAACCCACCCAAAAAGTTAGGAACTCACGTCAGCAGGATGAAAACAATCCACAGGGTGATTAATCCGGCGCTCTTGCGACATCGCAAACTCTCCTCCAGCGATTCATCGCGGATGTTACAGGGTGCATTCCGTATGTGGTCCACCTCCTCCTGGGTGGAGCGGCGACCACAGCACCAGGCACAGGTGGCGATCAGGGGAACCAGGGCCAGGATGGCGAACACGCTCATCAGGGCTATGAAGCCAGACTCGATTTTAATGGCCTAAATGGGGGAATGGGACTATTATCATAGCATTGCATCTACCCTAGAACCACTCACATTGGAGGCAAAGTCCAGCAGGCTGGTGTTTTTGTGTAATACATCGCGTATGGAATCTGAAATATTAAATAAATAGGGGTAGTTTTCGTTTCAGGGAAATGATTTAACGTTGAGTGCGATATTATTCGATAACTAAAATTTCGATATATCTAACCTATGGATATAACATTGAGCCCAATACTTTTTCGATTTCATATCAGATTTTTTCTTTCGATATACACTCCTAATATGATTCCAATTGACTTTTGCTACATAAATCTACATAAAACTATGATTAAAAGATAGAAAGCTGCTTAAAAGATATGACCCTCTTTTAATAATAATGTCTCAACTGCCTTTTATTTCACAACCTGCTCGGAAGCATCACTGGACAAGGGATCCGCCTGCTCCTCGTTCAAATGCTGGATGACCACCACGTTGCAGAGATTCGCCTGGACCAGAGTTCGGGTGTCCGTTTCGAGGAGTTCCTGTCGCGGAAACGCGGTCATGAGCACGAAGTTTCGACTGGAGAACTCCGGTCTGGCCAGTCGGGCATACCGATAGAGATCCCCCACGTTGTGGGTGAGATTGAAGCGTCCTGCCACCCGACTTCCATCTGCCATCCTCAACTGAACCGTCGTAATGGCGGCCCCCTCGTTGAGTTGCAGCGACTGGGGCTCCACGGGCAGGGGCACCAGACCCACGACAATCCGCGATGGAGGACTGTTCAGTGGTCTGCCGGGTCCCATAAATTGTTTCCGCGACAAGTGACGATAGGGTTCGTTGGTGTGATCCTGCACACTCAACTGAACCCTGGGAACTCGGAGCATTTCCTCCGGGAACTCGCCACTCAAGACAGCGCGCAGGAATCTTTCGTTCTCCGGCAGAGCATATGGCCTCAGGGAGCCATCGTCCAGGGAGAAGCCCTCCGACCAGAGATGCAGCACCACAATGGTGTGCTCATCGTCGGTGGGTTCAGTGTCGGAATCTTCCTCGGCTGCCGAGCGAGGAGGCGGATTGATGGGATGGGCACTGCCCAGGCGAACGCCATGGCCCCAGACCCTCAGACTCCGATCGCTATCGTTATTCGTGATGGCCGGCGTGGAGTTATTGATGTTTACCCGCTTGCCCACCGGAGGAACCTCGTGATCGGAGGAGCTGTCCGAGGCTCCCGCCTGATAGCCATCCTGCTCCGGGCTCTCCCTCTTCCGGGAGTGCTGACTCAGCAGGGATTGGAGATCGGGATGGCTTCCCTCTGGCTCTGGCTGCTCCTCTTTCTTAGCCGCCGCATCCGATTCGTAGGAGCTACTGGCTATGTCCAGAGACCAGTTGTTGGAACTCAGATAGCGACGCGCCACCTCCTCACGCACCCCATGTCGCTCCATGAAAGTTCTCAGCTTCTGCTCATCGGTCATCTGGGCAGGCACTACCAATTTTGGGGGATGGATTGAATTTACAAACACATATTGTTCGAATGGGGGTGGGATCACTGTAGCCTGGCCGACTGGGCCTGAAAATCCTTGTGTGGCAGCCACAACCTCTCACCGAACATGCATTTTTAATGGGAAAAGGGTCAGGTACGAGAGAGGTCCTTTACTTGGGGATTAGTGCCATGGAAACTATTTAAGCCCTGATTGTTTTAAACGTATAACAAAGTACTCGTGCACTGGGGGAAATTAGTTGGAATTTTATTATAAGTTAGAAGGTGTTTAAAAATTAACATGAACTATATTATAATTACTTTGAAATAATGTTAAATCTTATTCATTTAACGAAATTCAGAGACTATATGTAACATAAATCAACAAGCTAAAAATATAACCTTGCATACTTTTAGACACCTTTATAAGTGATTTTGAAACCATAGTGATTTCTAGGCCCTCCTAAATCTATGATTTTTTCTCTTTGTGCACAATTTAACCCAACTCTTGCATCTGTGCTGAATAACTTGCCTACCTATCAAAGCTGTCCTGAATTTACATCTCTAATGCCTTCATTGTTGGCAAGCAGACACCCCAACCAACCGGAAGCCCCTGCCACGATATCCTTCGGAAGCATATATGGTAGTTACACCCCCTCATGGACACAAGGACACGCCCACGCCCATGACATGGGTGCGGGGGGCGGATGAAGACTTACCCAGCGGCAATTCCTCGGGCGTGATAAGCGATAAAAATTCACTAACGTAGGTGAATATAAATGGTCCTGGCGCAATGTCCATGCCTGGTATGCTGTAGGTAAAAAATGTGACCGCCGTTGTTGCTGCTGCTGCTGCCGGCGTTGTTGTTGTTGTGGCTAATGCTATTGTGGATCCTGCGAGGGCAGACGTCGTTGGTCCTCCGCCAAAGGATCCGAAGCCCGCCGCCATCGCTGCGGATGACGAGGACATAATTGTTGTTGCGGCTGGCGTTGGCAGTGTTAGATTACGCTGGTCCATCTTCGGTCGGTTCCTGGTCCTCCCTCCGTTCTGCGAATGAATTAATGCGGAACAGGCATGACCATGAATAGCAGAGGAAACCCGGGAGTGAGCCCCCCTTTTCCAGCCAAACAAAAACCGAAACACTCACATGGGGCCTCTTCCGCACCGAGAATGTTGTAAAATATTTTCGGAATTTTATGTTCCAATTATGCATTCATATGTATGTTCCTACTCCGGCTTGCAGGCTAGGATTTTGGGCTCCCCTCTAGTAACTCACACTGACTATGTGACATTCACCAAATTAATGAATATTGCTGCTTCGTGGGGAATTTTCTTATATATTTTTCACACAAATTAATTTTGTGGGAACTAAATTTGGTTTATTAAATACAGAATGAGCCTTTTTTGTGGTAGCTTAAAGGTGAGTGATAGTTTGGTTAATCATGTAGAGTGCAGTTTATATCATGTCATTTCACATTACGTATACGTAATATTCATATTGTTCTTTATATTTTTACAAAATCATCAAAAATGTAGAAAAAGTCTTTTGAAGTCAGAAATAATTTTTTTCTTATTGCTTTAATATTATTAAAAAATTTAATTTATATAAAAGGAATTTCAAATTGAATATACTATTTTTTTAAATATTTATCCTTGCCAATCTAAGCTAAGCTTTTAATTGTTTCGCCGTATTTTATTAAGCATACGCAACGTATGCTTGAACCGTTTTCCATTCAAGGTTCTGTTCCATTTAATCGGCGTCCCTGAATATTGCCTTGAATTGAATTCTTCACCTCTTAATTCTATTAATTTCATTTTTCGCTTTTGTTGCTATCTTGTGCTGTCTTTGCCCTTTCGAATGTTGTTAACACACAAAATAGAGACAAAAAAGCAGAGAAAAAAGACTCTCTTTTTCACCTAATACAGTACACATAACAATGGGTAATGACTTTCAGAGACTGTGAAATTACTCTTTCTGTGCTTTTTTCTTCTCTTTCCCCACCAGACATCTCTTTTTGCAGGGGGCCTGAGGAAGAAGTACGAACACCCCGGGCCGAAGAAGCCCCCCAAGTGTCCGTTGGCAAACTCAACTCATTTGTTTTCCTTGACAATACCACGTTCGCCGATTGCCGTTTGCCGCCTTTATCGGCCATTCATGTTGGCCAATGGCCATACTAATTGCTCTGCCAGGGGACTTTTGAGAATTAGACCAAACCAATACAGATGGCTGGCCGAACTTAAATAGTCTTGAGCTGGAAAGTGGGTCATTAAAACTCGATACCCGATGCATTGGGTGGGATTTCGCCATGGCTCCCCATGGTTCTATCTCTCTGCACACATTATATAGATATATACATATGCGATTCTGTTGGCCAAGTGGACACGAGTCAAGGCGTTCGAATTTGCTGGCCAAGCTCTTTCGAAGGCAACTCGATACGCAATGTGTGGACTTGTTGTCGGCTATTATCTCCCTATTATTGTAGCCATTGCTCTGCTTGTTGGAAAGATATTAGTGAAAGCCGTCCAATGATAACGGAGACGAAGTATTATGGAGCGAGGTGGCAGAGTTCAATGCATTGGGTCACACCCAGTAAAAGGCTTTCAGAGCGGCTTACAGTGGAGTTATTCACATGTCGTTACAATGGGGAAGATATTAAGGCGGTTAGGTATGTTAGAAATATCTGGAGATTTTAAATCAATAGTTGAAAAGCAATTCCCAATAAATTGATAGAAAATACATTTTATTTTAGTCTGTTAAGCGTCTTTGAATTTGTTGACAATACTTTTGATACCTTAAGGTATGTAAAGAAAAAGAATATTTATTTGTTGCCTATTTTTTGGCGCATAAATATTTTATTTGAATTCTGCGGAGTTTATTTAAGATTTATATTTATTTGTTGCCTATTTTTCGGCGCATAAATAATTGATTTAATTCCTGCCCAGTTTTTTAGACAATCTATGTGTACCCACAACGCAAAGTACAACTTTTCCAAAACGAAGTCAGCAATTTGCATTAACTTTAATGAGTCAGACTTAACGCTCCAGTTTGTGCTAATGCACCGGATCCGATTAATTAACAAATTGCACGCCAAATGAACTTACGCACCTCGTTTGGGTCCCCAATTAATTGATTGATGTCGATTCGAAGCCCTTTCTCGCTAAAACACTTACATACACACACACTTTACACAAGCAAATATCGTGTGATTATGGGTTTGACTTTGCGAACCATGCTTTTAATTGAACGTTATTTAAATTCGATTGCAATTAGTTTGATATGTTGATTCGTTTCGTTTATTTGAACATTCCGTTACCGAAACGGAGCCCGAAATTGAGTTGAAATCGATTCGTAATTGAGCACATTTGAAAACACGGTTTTTTCGCTTTTTGGCTCACGTTTATTGACCGTTTGCGAATTTGCGACAATTTTTCGGTGTTTACATTGCAGGCAATCAACCCGACAATTATCAACCAATTAATTATTCATTTTCACATAATTAGCAATGGGTGTGAGTTCAAAGTGTGTGTCCTGGACTCGATTTACTCCGTGATTCTGCCACAAAGCTCGACCAGCGCCGCTCGACGACTGAACGGTGAAAAGGTTTTAGGCCCAAATAATCAGCAAAGAAAACTTAGAAATTTTTCCCTGTTTTACTATTTGCATTAACGAGCAGCGAGTGAAAATGGACAAGGGGCGTATGGTGAGTATGGACTTGTTGGCTGCGAGTTTTCTTTGCTCAGGCGAAAAGCACGTGCTGCTGAGGCGGGAAAAGCAATTGGGAAAAAAATATCAGCAGAATTATGATGGTATTAATGGTATACCCGCATTTTAACGGATCCGAACAACCAAGATGGAATTTTTCTGAAAACGCGAATTCTTTAGAACATGTTTTTAAGTTAGCCAAAAAGTATGCTATATTTTCAGCAAAAATCTAATATGTGCTATATTATCGTAGATACCAGATGTTGTTACCCTAATTCTCTGCAAGACATCTTGTGAGATTTAACAGCATAGCCTCGCTAAGAGCTCTTTAGTTTTCGTGGAAACGCCAAATATATCTCATAAGTACTAACGACCAATTTCGCAGTTTTTGTTTGTGTTGGCGGCACAGGCGCCTTGAGCTTTGCATTAAGTAGACTTTACTTTAAAGTTGCATCAACGCCAAGCCAGACAAAGTTTTGCCATCGCTGAAAGCCGAGAGCGGAGCAGGCTAAACTTAAGCACCACTATGGCGATGGCGATGGTGATGGAGATTCGAGGAGGGGTCGTCATTTTCCCCGCCATTTTCCTCAACATATTGTCACAGCTCGCAGCGGGAGACGCCAATGACAACGACAACGAAAACGACAACGGCTGCATCCGTGCCAGAAGTGCTTTTCATGGCTAAAATTCAATTTGCCTTTGATTTATGCATTTTACGTCAGATTTGCACGCCGGCCCCAAGAGGCTTTCAAACTTAAAGTCTGAACTGATGGAACTCAGTTGGTCGCTCTTAACCGGAAGCATCCGCAAAGGTGCATCCAGTTTGATGGCACCACATTCACTTCCGGTCGTTTTTGGGGACCTCGTCTCTTTGTGTGCATTTGTCGTCCTTTGTGCGTTGTATCAATGTCTGTTGGGTCACAAATGACTCGAGCAGAAATGCAACGGCGGTTGCCGGGGGCCACCAAAAAGTCGGGACCATCAAAGGTGCAATGTGGTTGCAAATTTGCGAGAAACCAACGGACAATCATATGAGCTGGTTGTCTAAAATTCAATGTAGATGTTACTTTAGGTCACATTTGAATACAATTTTAGACAAATCACAAGAGTTTTGAAATCACCACCAAAGGTGTCTGAAAGTATGCTAGAATATATTATGGTGTGCAGACTTTCTTTTAGCCCCTTAAAAACTCCGCGAATTCTTAAGATTATTTTGAACTTTGAAATTCTAGCCATTTTCTAACCAAATTCAAAATTTATTCTCACTCTGCAGGCGATATTTTTACCTAATGTTGATTTTAATTTAAGAAAGCCAGTAGAAAGGGAGTAAGAAAAACACTGCTCAATGAGATCCTAGCGCCACAATCAGTAAGGGACTTTACAGTGACTGTTATCCAATCCTTGTAGTACAGAAAGCTCAGGAACTTCATTGCCTTGCCGCCCGCGCAGCCCAGATGTCCGCCAATGAGTCCCATCAGAGCCCCCTTGCAAATCAGTGGTCCGCCCATGTCGCCGGCACAGGTCAATCCGTCGCCAACGGGCTCCGTGCAGACATTATAATCTGCCGTATACGAATCGTAGTGCTTTTCGCAAAGCGAGGGAGGCCTTAAAATAACGTCCAAATAGAGCAGCTCGTCCGAATAGGGACCGTGCTAAAAATATAGTTATTTTAAAACCTGTAATTGCTTTGGGGCACTGTGTAAACTGTAAGTGTGATGGCAGAGGATGGGTTCTTAGCTCACCTGATATATCTGCCCCCAGCCGAGGGTCACACATGTATCGCCATAGGTAACGTTGGCCGTTTTGCGCATGAGCATCGGCAGAACATTGTGGTTGGAGCTCGGGATTCGTTCGGCGAGTCTGAGAACGGCCAGGTCGTTCTTCTTGTAGCGCTCGTACTCCGGATGGACGACCAGCCGATCGACGGCTCGGGTGTCGGCTTCTTCGTAGTCCGCCAATCGGGTTATATGCCCGAAAACCACACGAATGCCCCGCGGATTCATAGAGGCCTTATAGCGACTATGATATATGGTATGATAACTCGATTAGAGGGTGGATTTCTGGGACTAGTCTTCTAGTACTTACTCCGTTAGGCAGTGGGCTGCTGTGAGGACCGCTCGACTGCTCACAAGGATTCCGCTGCAGAAATGATTATCCCCCCGGTGCCTCACATAGTTGTGGGTGCGAATCGAGACCACGTGACGGGAGAGCCGATTGCTCTTCGGCTTATAGCCACCGGATATCAGCATCTCGAAGGTTTCGTCGCTTATCTCGCCGATCACTCCAAGTTCAGCCTCCGATAGCGATCTACTCAAGATAAGTCCCAAACAAACCACAGTCAGAATTTTCATGGTTCATTTGTTTTCTTTTTTTATGTTGAGAAAAAAACATTTGAAGCATTTGGAAACGGATATAGTGTGCTAATGTGAGACTCTAGGGGATATTACAGTCTTCGATGACTTTTGATACCAATATAACCCATACAATTTGGTAACTACTATGGCATGGTAAATTCTGGTGAATATGCTTGATAGGGTGGTTCCAAAAGTTCTTGTTTTCTTACCTTAATTCTTCCTCATATTGTAATGTACAAGAAACTGGCTTTTATTTTCTAATATGGAGTTTTATTCATTCTAAGATCTAATAATCTCTAAATGTATAAATAATTATAATTACTAAAATAAATTAAAATAAATTGATTTATTTTTCAGCCGAATCAGATGGCACTGATTCGATTGTATCGCACTCTTTTGGCTCTTCTAGCTTACAAAGTCCTGCCTCGATTATTTGAATTTGATGGGGAGGTTGCGATTCAGCCTTAACTTTTCTGTCGCTAGATGGTTTCTTCTGAGGTCGGATGAAGAGATCAAGGCCAGCAAAGGGTGCTTCGATGATCAGGTAGAGTGCGTAGGAAAGCAGCACGGTGATCCCCATATCTGACCAGAAACCAAGCATCTGCGGGGAGGATTTAGAGGTCACAACCGAGCTGTATATCAGAGGATCACACCTTACCATTTGGTAGTCCGAGTAGTACGAGTTCGTCCTGACACTCCTTTTGTTTACCTCCTGGACGAAGACGTGCCAAATGTAGACGGAGTACGAGAGTCGCGACAGAGGCTGCCAGAGGGGAGAGGACAGGAAGCTGTTGGCCAGACCCCCGTAGCCCTGCATGCAGGCGAAGATCACCCAGCAGATGGCCAGTGGCCACCCCAGCCGGGTGAAGGTGTAGTAGGAGGCCTCTTCCAGGGTGGACAGCGCAGGGGTGGACCAATCGGCGGCGGGATACAGAGCGAATATAGAGGTGAACATCATGGCCAGGCAGAGGGTCCATCCAGACCACACGGCCACCCAGTTCAGTCGAAACTTCCTGCCCTGATTGATGTACAGAAAGTAGCCGAACATAAATCCAATGAGCCAAGGAGTACAGTGGTAATGTGTAGAGGTGTATAGTTTTTGGGCCTCTGCATCTGTGCTCCTATGGGTTAAAAAGGTTTATTAAATCTAGAAATCTCAAACATGCTAAAAACTTACTTTATCACCATGGAGTAGTGGTTGACCATCATGGACCCAAAGAGTAAACCAGCTAATAGGGCTATGACAACGATTATGCCAGCAGCTGCCTTCTTGCCCCATATATAGAGGCAGATCAGAAGAATTGGAGAGATGATGAACATCTGCATGTCCACCGAAAGATACCAGGTATGACCAAGGCACTGAAATAGCCAGATAATAACTAAAAGGTCTTCGAGTTGTCACCTTAAACTTACCCTTTCATCAAAGTAGTTATTTACGAACAGCAACGTGCGATACCATCCATTCTCACACACTGTTTTGCCACTGAATCCACCCTTGAAAAGTGGACCATCTGCCACGAGACCCATGAGATTCATATAGATCAGAATCGCCATGGCCACAATGGGAACTAAACGGATCAGGCGATGAAGATACATCAGGGGCACATTAAGTTTACCCTTGGTTCTGTTAGGGTAATTTATGATTAAAAGAATACCTATGGATAATATTTAAAGCCTCACCTATCCATTGATCGTAGAGTAATCAAAGCCACTAGTAAGCCACCGATAACGAAAAACGAATCCACCGAGAAAAAGCCGTGCACATAAAACATCGTGTATGGATACTCTAGCCACTAAAAAAATATTATGTACTGAGTTAACGAATGACGCTGGGTCTTTACATACCCGAGGGACGTAGAAAAAGTTCAGATATGCCGATGCCAGTGAATATCCATACCCGTGGCAGTAAACCACCCAAAAGAGAGACATGCAGCGAATCCCATGAAGGCAGTCGATGACATTCGGGTTGGAATTGGTCTCCACGAGGCGGAAAAGAGCTCGCGAGTTGACCCTGGCTGAAAAGACCTTGACAAACGTAGGAAGTTGACCTGGAAAATGAGGGTTATTAGGGAATTCAATAATCCATACTAAACTGACTAACTCACTTTGATTCTTGCACACGAAATAATCGTAGAGCGTGCAGACCGCCACGATAGAGCCCATCAGCGATAAGAACACTCTGAAATCGGAAGGGTTAGTCAACTTTGATGGGTACAATTACTAGGGCACTCACATGGTAAATATAGTTAGTCCATCCCAGGGCTCGCTTTCACTTGTCTGGCAGCTGCTATCGCTGATACTCATCACTGTGCTGGGGACACTCACGTTGAGTAGGCGCTGACTCATCTGACTCACGAACTTGTTCATGTGAGTGGCCGAACAGGAGGCGGGAAAGCAGGTTGCCGTTCTGAGCTTCCAAAATGCTGCTGCTGCACTGTCTAGTCCTATCATTTTACTGGGGGTAGTCTCCAGAAAGCAGTACTTTCCACGGATGGTGTCCTTTTCGATGTTGAGACACTCGTCGAAGTTTCCCAAGCTGTATTGGTTGCCAGTTAGGATTCCAGAGGGAATGAATCCCCACGCATCGATCACTAAAGGACAGAGATCCTTAACAATAACCAATCAATTGTATTTAATTTTTTTACTCACTTTTCAAGGACCAATATTGGCCGGAACTAAGGCCTAAGGAAAACTCAGTCAAATGCTTGAGGCACAAGAGATCCTGCTGAGTTGGCAATCTGGGATCCAGAAGTCCCAAGTCATTAAGGGTTACATTTTTAAAGTACTCTGCAAACTCAGTTCCCAAAGGCTTGAGATTTCTGAGACTTTGGAATCCCGGCAGGACATCTCCTTCCTTTGGCTGCGAGGCTCCTATTAGGACGAGCCCACTAAGAAAAATAAATCCGACTAAGCTAAGCATTCTCTAAATCGTAATGACTGCTTTTTTCAACCGATAGAAGACTTTATAGGCGAATTATCAAGCTACAAGCCACTTTTGAGATAGTAAAATAAGGCCTTGTCATACAACCCAGAGACATGTAAAAGCTTCAAACAATATTGAATTCCCCCGAAGAAGCCCGATAGTGTTCAGTAATCTCAGGAATTCAAAGTCTACTAACGACCAATTTGATGATTAAGAGTCATAATCAAAGTGAGTTCGGGGAGTTCTTTAGAAAACGTATTTAAATGTGCGATAAGATGGGGATAATCAAGAGTTATTGATTGGCTGGCAGACTATTTGGGGGCATTCGGCTGAAGGTTCTTATCAGGGATCTGTACTCGGAAGTTACTGATATTGAATTGTGCTTTAAGTGCTTACTTAAGAAAACAATTTATTTAACAAATGATATTTGATATGGTTGTGTACTTAAAATAGAATAGTCAATAAAAGTATAATAAAACTTCTTGTTGTCTATTTAGATAATAGATAATACCGTTTTAATTCAAGTAGGTTGTACGTTTATGGAAATACAACTAATCCCCGATTAGATAAAGAAACCAGAAGCCTTGTATTGTTTGTTATAAACATTTTAATTTCTTTAAAAATTACTGATAGTGTACACTGTACACGTTCAAGTTATCGGTATCAAATCTTTATAATTCATTAATACACCAACAAATTTTGACAAGAAGCTGCTGAAGAACTTAGTGAGCCTTTTTTTCAAAATGATTGTTTTCTGTCTCAGAAATACTTTGAATTTGTACAACGAAGACTAACTTTACCAACGCCACGGCCCGAATTCAACTGATTCAATTTGCAACGAGTATGTGACAAATGCAGGTACACAAGATGATATCATCCAGCACGCTGTAAAATGGTAAGTAATTTTCATACACTTTGTAAAAATGCACAAAATTACCAACAGCTACAGGCATCCATCCACCATCCGCCTCATCTTTAGACGAAGAGGACCTTTTCCCTCGGCCACCTCTGCTACCTCCTTTGCTCCTTCCCTTGCCACCACCTCCGCTACCTCCGTTACCTCCTCCTCCACCTGATTGAAAGATTTGAATATATGCGGGGAAATCGTACCAATCTAAGACTTGAACTTGCGACATGTTTAAATATAAATATATTAGGATAAGTAACCCTAACACAGCACCAATTATACTAATCGGCACTACGTATTTCCATTTCTAATATATAAAAATAATTAGTAATTTTTACACATTATAGTTTTAAGTACTTACGCGTGCGGTATAGATCATAATTAAAAATATAATATGATATGTCGGCCACAAACTTATCATGCCGTATGACACAAAATGCTTGTAAAACTCTTGCTTTCCTATTAAAAAAAAATTGCTTTTAATTTGTATGTTACTATGATAAACGTAGGACTTTCGCAAAATTATTTGGGGAGAACATAAATTTAATCAAAAGCCAAAAAGAGTATATTGTTAAAAAAAAAAACTAAAGCATATTTAATATGCAGTTTGGCGGTGGGGGCTTGAGATTATTATTAGACGAATACCTGGAGGAGCAACTAAAAAAAAAATTGACAAAAATCCTACACCAACTAGAACAGATGTTCCTAAAATTAAAACTATAATTTTACGGACAGAAAGTTTGCACATTTTGATAATTTTGAATAATTTTTTTAGGATTAATTTTGATATATTTGAAATATAAAAGGCTTGAGTGACATTTGAAGCAGTGGTTTAAAATTGATTTCGCCCGCATGTTTGATATCAATAGCTCAACCGCTTAACTTATCAGCAGAGCTTGCAAGGTTCGGTCAACCTTTTCAAAGTGTTAGGAAAAAACCTGTCACAAAAAACCCTATGACAACTGGGTGTGAGCTAACCCCTTAAAAGGGTTTTTGCTTAACAGATGTTACGCTCAGAGCAAAACCCTTTTTTTCAGAGTTATTTCGGTTTCGGTTTCTACTGACTACTTTGCTCGGTCTGTTAAGGAAAACGGTCTTTTGTGAATGTATGAGTGTGTATGTGTGACCTGTTCAGTAATGCTTCAGACGTAACATTGCTTTTTGATTATTAAAATTCAAAAGGGTAAGGGAAAATACGTAATGTGTATTTTCTAAAGCTTAATCTGTAAGATTAGCCCATTTACCATTAAATTCCAATATTCTACATATTTTAAATAATTTACGATTCCAAAACTCCACTTTTGGCATATCTTTCTTATGTAGTAATTAATAACCAAATCCACGTAATAAGAAGCGAATCTTTTAAGCTGCAAGAAAAATTAGAGCTTTTTAACAGGTTAAACCTCCTTTAGCAGTTTCAAATTTTGTTTATGTAGCTTTAAATCAATTCCTAACTATTTAAGAATATCTTCACAACATTATTCAGTTTTATTCAAAATATTTCGAAAGATTTGAAGGAACGTGCGATCCATTTTGTAGGAATAGGCTTAGTTGGAATACTTTGAGCCATTTTTTATCTTAAGACTTATGGTAGTTCTCATTTATTCATTTCGGTATAGCTCATTTGAAAGGTAATTCGTTTCTTTATGGCATTTCTTATTAAAGATAGTTCCTTATATAGTCAATTAATATATTGAAGCAAACAGAATTCAGAATACAATTTTATATACATTTATATGTACAATGCAATTTTAGAATTATCTTGATTTCCTATGTAAAATTTATGCACATATCACAGCAGGCCTATACTTTTTCCTTTCTAGAGAAAACCCATTTTTTTGACTTTTATTTAACAGTAGTCTTTCAGAAACCCTTTTAGGTGACTGTTAACTTAAAAGGGTCTCACCGAGTGGTTATTGCAAGACCGATTGCTTTGTTCGGTTGAGCCGAACGGTCGGACCGAAACCGACAAGCAAAACTAAAAAAGGGTTCCGCTCAGAGAGAGAGTTTGTGAGCAACATTTTTTTCGGTTTTGTCGAGATTAAACTGCCTCAGGAAAATCGGTTGACAGTTATTTGCAAGCTCTGCTTATCAGGCATTTTTATTGAAATTAAATTGTTTATAATTAACTTTCTGATTACATTATCTACTTGTCGATTAGTTTTAGTTCCATAAATATACAGCATACTTGAAATCGGCAAGCAAGAAGTTTTATGATACTTTTATTGACTATTCTACTTTAGGTGGTAAATAAATTGTTTTTTTAAGTAAACACTTAAAGCTCAATATAATATCAGTAACTTCCGAGTATAGATCCCTGATAAGAGCGTTCTGCCGAGTGCGCCCAGATGGTCTGCCAGTCTTCATAATCCCCAGTCTTATCGCACATTTGAATATGTTTTCACAAGAACAACCCGAAATCACTTTGATAATGACTCTTCACTATAGAACAGGTCGTCGGTATTCTTGTAATTCTATCAGAGTCCTTCGGCAGAATTCACTGTTGTGCGACCTAGAAGCTTAATATGTTGATTTGTTATTTGTTTTATCGCTATTAAAGATTGTAGCTTGATAATTCGCCTATAAAGTCTTCCATCAGCTGACAGAAGCAGTCATTACGATTTAAAAAATGGGTAACTTAGTCGGATTTATTTTTCTTAGTGGGCTCGTCCTAATAAGAGCCTCGCAGCCAAAGGAAGGAGATGTCCTGCCTGTCAGAAATCTTAAGCCTTTGGGAACTGAGTTTGCAGAGTACTTTAAAAATGTAACCCTTAATGACTTGGGACTTCTGGACCCCAGATTGCCCACTCAGCAGGATCTCTTGTGTCTCAAGCATTTGACTGAGCTTACTTTGGGCCTTAGTTCTGGGGAATATTGGGCCTTGAAAAGTGAGTAAAAAAATTAAGTCAAATTGATTGGTATTTGTAAATGATCTCTATCCTTCAGTGATCGACGCGTGGGGATTCATTCCCTCTGGCATTCTAACTGGCAACCAATACAGCTTGGGAAACTTCGACGAGTGTCTCAACATCGAAAAGGACAGCATCCGTGGAAAGTACTGCTTTCTGGAGACTACCCCCAGTAAAATGATAGGACTAGACAGTGCAGCAGCAGCATTTTGGAAGCTCAGAACGGCAACCTGCTTTCCCGCCTCCTGTTCGGCCACTCACATGAACAAGTTCCTGAGTCAGATGAGTCAGCGCCTACTCAACGTGAGTGTCCCCAGCACAGTGATGAGTATCAGCGATAGCAGCTGCCAGACAAGTGAAAGCGAGCCCTGGGATGGACTAACCATATTTACCATGTAAGTGCCCTAGTAATTGTACCCATCAAAGTTGACTAACCCTTTCGATTACAGAGTGTTCCTATCACTAATGGGCTCTATTGTGGCTCTCTGCACGCTCTACGATTATTTCGTGTGCAAGAATCAAAGTGAGTTAGTCAGTTTAGTATGGATTATTGAATTCCCTAATTTCTCATTTCTCATTTCCCTCATTTTCTAGGTCAACTTCCTACGTTTGTTAAGGTCTTTTCAGCCAGGGTCAACTCGCGAGCTCTTTTCCGCCTCGTGGAGACCAATTCCAACCCGAATGTCATCGACTGCCTTCATGGGATTCGCTGCATGTCCCTCTTTTGGGTGGTTTACTGTCATGGACATGGATATACAATATCATCGGCATATCTGAACTTTTTCCACGTCACTCGGGTGCGTAAATATTTTCAGCTGAAGCTGATTTAAAACTGTATTTCTTTGGTTTTAGTGGGTAGAGTCTCCTTTCGCTAGTTTTTATGTGCACGGCTATTTCACGGTGGATTCGTTTTTCGTTATCGGTGGTTTATTGGTGGCTTTGGTTACGCTGCGCTCCATGGACAAGTAGATCTTAATTTTTTAGCACGGGACAATTAAAAAATGTTCTTTTGATCCCTCTACAGATCCAAGGGTAAACTTAATGTGCCGCTGATGTATCTCCATCGCCTGATCCGAATAGTTCCCCTTCTGGCCATGTCGATTCTGATCTATACGAAACTCATGGGTCTCGTGGCAGATGGTCCCCTTTTCAAGGGCGGATTCAGTGGCAAAACAGTGTGTGAGAATGGATGGTATCGTACAATGCTGTTCGTAAATAATTACTTTTATGAAAGGGTGAGTTGAAACTGGCTATCTAGAATACCTTACGGTCATTATGCAACTTTTTAGTGTCTTGGTCACACCTGGTATCTAGCCGCAGACATGCAGCTCTTCATCCTCTCTCCAATTCTTCTGATCTGCCTCTATAAATGGGGCAATAAGGCAGCTGCAGGCATAATCGTTGTCATAGCCCTATTTGCTGGCTTACTCTTTGGATCCATGATGGTCAACCATTACTCAACGCTGTTGAAGTAAGTTTCGTCACATAATAAATGTCACGCGAGTCCATAGATTTCTTATGATATTTAAGCCTTTACTTGATATTCGACTTGTAGAAGCACCAGTGCCGAAGCCCTAAAGTTGTTTAGCTCGACGCACTACCGTTGTACACCTTGGCTCACTGGATTTATATTCGGCTACTTCCTGTACATCAATCAGGGCAGGAAGTTTCGACTGAGCTGGGTGGCCGTGTGGTCCGGATGGATCCTCTGCCTGGCCATGATGTTCACCTCCATATTCGTACTGTATCCCGCCGCCGATTGGTCCACCCCTGCGCTGTCCACCCTGGAAGAGGCCTCCTACTACACCTTCACCCGGCTGGGGTGGCCATTGGCCATCTGCTGGGTGATCTTCGCCTGCATGCAGGGCTACGGGGGTCTGGCCAACAGCTTCCTGTCCTCTCCCCTCTGGCAGCCTCTGTCGCGACTCTCGTACTCCGTCTACATTTGGCACGTCTTCGTCCAGGAGGTAAACAAAAGAAGTGTCAGGACGAACTCATATTACTCGGACTACCAAATGGTAAGTTGTGATCCTCTGATATACAGCTTGGTTATGACCTTTAAACCTTCCCCGCAGATGCTTGGTTTCTGGTCAGATATGGGGATCACCGTGCTGCTTTCCTACGCACTCTACCTGATCATCGAAGCACCCTTTGCTGGCCTTGATCTCTTCATCCGACCTCAGAAGAAACCGTTTAGTGACAGTAAAGAGAATACAGAATCGCAACCTGAATCTGTGCAGCAAACTCAAATAATTGAGGATAGACATAGTAAGCCAGAAGAGCTAAAAGAGTGCAGCACAATCGAGTCAGTGCCATCTGATTAGGCCCCACAATAAATCGAAACAATTAAACGCTACTATAGAAAGATGTTCAGATTATGAAGTAATAATACTTCGTGTTAGAAAATTGGAGGCAGTTACAGAAGGTGACATTTCTTCATCCCCTATTATTTTGGATAAGCGTCACTACGCGAGTCTATATAGACATGTCCGCCTCTAAGTTTTTAAGCAAAGTAGTTTTTTTTTAATTTTTATTTTACCTACATTTAGAAGTTTGGCGTAGATAGAATTAATATATATTTATATTTTTGCTTTCCAGTAATTGGATAAAATGTTACTTTATTGATAGTGCAAAATTTGTAAGGGTAAGTTTTTTAAATGTTTTTTGTGTTTTAGCTTTTATTAATTTGCAAGTGGGGAGTAGGTCGTTAACTGATGGGTGGTTGCTGCAAAAAGGACAGGTTCTGGTTTGAAATATTGTATATATATAGAGGTATCTGCGAAAGAAACATCGATACACATGTAAGTATTCCTATTTATAGGTTGAGGGGCATCGCATTTAAGTTGAAAAGCGGGAACGGGAAAGCAATCGAGTCCTTCTTGTGCGTGAAAATATGCTTCGTAATCCATTCAATTTAAAGAAAATTAGGTCTTCCGTTTTAGGAACTGCAATAATAGGAAAGTTTCTTGAAGAGCAGTTAACATTGCAATTTCTTGTTGATATAAATGCAAGTTACCTTTTTAAAATGGTTTTAGTGCCTTGATGGAACAGTAAGTAATATCCCCAATCAAAACTAGTACGGCACACCCAATACTAATTACATTCTGCTTTAAGCACTTGGTTTTTAGCTTAAAGTCTCGGGCACTAATTTCTGGAGCTACATCCACTATCTCTTTTGTTAGATCAAAAAGAGTGGGTACGAATATAGCAGCGCAAGCCTTGTCTTTTATCGGTCCAAAGATTGACTTACATGCATTTAGGGGTTTTTGGATTAATCGCATACACTTGTTTAGTAATTTAATAAGAGCGTTAATTTTTTCTGGGTAATAACAGTTTCGATAAGCTTCAACAAACTCAATAATTACACTTAAGATTGAATTTAACGCTGTTTCAAAACAACTTTTTCCAATTCTGCTATTTTTCGATCTTCCCAAAAAGCTTTTGGCCATTTTCCTAACTCTACTCTTCTTAACTTCGGGTTTGCTCACTGGCCTTGGCGGTGTGGGAAGGTTGGTATGTTTTGGGTAATACGGAAGTGTAACTCTAAATATTTTACAAGATAAATCGGTTAAATAAGAATCAAAGTACTCCATTTTATTGACTTACTTTTTTTTACCGCCTTTGGATTGCGTAACTTTTTGGACAATAGTAGGTCGTGTTGTTTTTGGTTGCATTGTGGCTTTTTTTGTTTTCTCAGGCCTTTGTGATGTTCGAGATGTAGCTTTGAAAGTTTTTGTTTTAATTTCAGTTGTCGATTTTAAAGTTAATTTAGTCGATGACTTTGTGGAAGTTGGTGCGATAGATGATGTAGCCTTTCCTGTTGATTTCTCTGTATTAGTTTTTATTGAAGATTTGGTAGTTCCTGTTGTAGATGTTAAGGTAGATTTTGGTGTTGTAGACTTTTCTGTTGATGTTTCTGTAGTAGCTTCTAAGGTAGATTTGGTTGAGGAAGACTTTTCTGTTGATATTCCTGTAGTAGATTCCAAGGTAGATTTGATTGTGGAAGACTTTTCTGTTGATGTTCCTGTAGTAGATTTCAAGGTAGATTCGGGTGTTGTAGACTTTTCTGTTGATGTTCCTGTAGTAGCTTCTAAGGTAGATTTGGTTGTGGAATACTTTTCTGTTGATATTCCTGTAGTAGATTTCAAGGTAGATTCGGGTGTTGTAGACTTTTCTGTTGATGCTCCTGTGGTAGATTCCAAGGTAGATTTGATTGTGGAAGACTTTTCTGTTGATGCTCCTGTAGTAGATTTCAAGGCAGATTTGTGTGTTGTGGACTTTTCTGTTGAAGTTCCTGGTTTTTGTTGCAAGGTAGATTTGGTTGTTGTAGATTTTTCGGTTGATGTATCTGATTTCAATGATTTGGTTGTAGACTTTAGTGTCGTTCTTGTAGTAGATTTAGTTGTTGTTTCTGTCGGGTTTTCTGTGGTTCCCATGAATGATTTCGTCGAATTTTGGAAAAACATTGAAGTTATTATTGGTTCAAAAGGCGTTGGCACTGAGAAATCCAGTGTTGTACTTGAAACATTTGGAATTAAAGGATGGTTAGGAATAGTAAAAGGAAGTGTATACGAATTATTGATTGTTGATGTAAGCCACTCCATCATTTTGGACAGTTACTGTTCAGCTTCAAGAGAGAACTAACTGAAGGTCCATAACAAAATCCAGATTTGACATTGATCCGGTAAATTATATATTACTAATCGATACTAAAAAAAATTTAAAGTCGCAACAAATTAAAAAAACTTGCACTGATAAAAAAACATAAATACATTTTCTAATATTTTCTCATTCGACTCGTTTCGTCCGTCTGTCCGCCCGTTTTTACGCAAACTAGCCCCTCAGTTTTAAAGCTGTGGGGCTAATTCTGAATATCAAATTAAATTTTGTCAAAATCGGAGGACTATATAATATAGCTTCCACAGTGGCGGATCTAGGAAAATCAGAAAACATTTTTTGTTGCTTATTTTTTGAATACGAAAATTCCTCTAATTTTTCAGCCAAGTGGAATGTGATATATCACCCATATCACCCCCCCGTGGATCCGCGCATGAGCTGCCATAGGAACGATCGGAAAATTATTGCTTTGTTCGCTATTATTGTATCAAATAAAAACACCTCTTAACGAGGTAAAAAACTAGTGACGATCGCACCTTCAACATACAAAAGTTCTGATATCAACATTTGTGACGAAAAATTATTACACTCGTCATTAAATAGACTTTCTAATCTTTTCTCATTCAGCCCGCCCTAGCAGACTATTCCAGCCTTTTTCCCTTCACAGGCATTTTCTATTGCAGCGTGCCGAATGAAAAAATATTAGAAAGTCTATTTAATGACGAGTGTAATAATTTTTCGTCACTAATGTTGATATCAGAACTTTTGTATGTTGAAGGTGCGATCGTCACTAGTTTTTTACCTCGTTAAGAGGTGTTTTTATTTGATATCAGAAGTTTTTGTTTGTTTACATTTGCTCTCATAGGAGCTAATATATACATTTAACTTTAAATTGGTCAATCATAATTTGTAAGCCATTGTATTTAAACAAATTAAGTTAAAAAGTTTTTCAAAATACCTTTTAAACGAGGTATGGCACATGTCTGTACCTTTAGTAGTGTAGAACTTACAAACTAACGAAATTTAGCCATTTTTAGCTTTTTTCCCGCTAAAGTAGCGGCTTTTCCAAAAGATTCCTATATGGAACTCTTAAGTGCAAATTTACAGATTCCATGACCCTAAAATACAGTTCGGATACCCTCACACAAAATTCAATACTCAGGAAGCTTTAGTTGTTCGAGCTGGCAAAAGTGGCTATTTTCGTATAAAAATAACTTTTAAACGTGACTTTTTACAGTAATGTGTTATATACCAAAATTTAAGGAATCTCAAGGGCTATACAGTTTAAAGTTTTCAAGAAAATCGTTAGAGCCGTTTTTGAGAAAAATAAAAAAAAGCTAAAAAAAAAGTTTTAAAAAAGTGTCTTTTGTTCATATCTTTTTAATTATTACATTTACACAAATTGCATATAGAAGGCGTTTATAGCATTTAAAAATACCTTTCAAACAAGATGCAGCACAAGTCTGTAGCTTTAGTAGTATAGAAGTTACGGTTTTCCGAATTTTAGCTATTTATAGCTGTTTTCCCGCTAAACTAGCGAGTTTTTCCAAAAGTGGTAGAACAATAGTTTTTTATATCGATGGGATGAACGTCATATTAAATTTTCAAAACTTAAGAAACATGTTTTGGACAAACTGACAAACTGACAAACTGACAAACTGACAAACTGACAAACTGACAAACAAAATTAAATTTTCATTTTGGGAAGAAGAAGGAAATCTTATTTTGGCTATAACTTTTGAACGGATTTTGTCGGATTTTGACAAATGACCCCTCATTCGACGGGTATTTTCAAAAGGAATACAACTAAAACATTGCGAGGGGGCATTTATCCCCACCGGCCCCAACAGCTCCAAATTTCGAAATTTTCACTTTTTCACTTTCACCGCTCTCTCTCCCAAGCCAATTGATTTTCTTAAAGTCTTGGTATGCAATCCTTTAAGTTTTTGCAATACCTTTCGATTGGTGTATTACTCATTACGATCGGACTATCACAGCAGATTTTCAATTTTGCGGCTATCACTATGGACGGCAGTCCATGTAGTGACGAAGCGCACCAGGAGAGTGTGCGAAGGCGACTACTATATATACACGAAGAAATGAAAATCTACTGTGATGGTCCGATCATAATGAATGATACACCTATCGAAAGGTATTGCAAAAACTAACAGGATTGCATACCAAGACTCTAAGAAAATCAATTGGCTTGGGAGAGAGAGCGGTGAAAGTGAAAAAGTGAAAATTTCGAAATTTGGAGCTGTTGGGGCCGGTGGGGATAATTGCCCCCTCGCAATATTTTACTTGTATTCCTTTTGAAAATACCCGTCGAATGAGGGGTCGTTTGTCAAAATCCGACGCTCCGTTCAAAAGTTATAGCCAAAATAAGATTTTCTTCGTCTTCCCAAAATGAAAATTTAATTCTGTTTGTCAGTTTGTCAGTTTGTCAGTTTGTCAGTTTGTCAGTTTGTCAGTTTGTCAGTTTGTCCAAAACATGTTTTTTAAGTTTTGAAAATTTTATATGACGTTCATCACATCGATATAAAAAACTTTTGTTCTACCACTTTTGGAAAAACTCGCTAGTTTAGCGGGAAAACAGCTATAAATAGCTAAAAATCGGAAAGCCGTAACTTCTATACTACTAAAGCTACAGACTTGTGCTGCATCTCGTTTGAAAGGTATTTTTAAATGCTATAAACGCCTTCTATATGCAATTTGTGTAAATGTAATAATTAAAAAAATATGAACAAAAGACAATTTTTTAAAACTTTTTTTTTAGCTTTTTTTAATTTTTCTCAAAAACGGCTCTAACGATTTTCTTTAAAACCTTAAACTGTATAGCCCTTGAGATTCCTTAAATTTTGGTATATAACACATTACTGTAAAAAGTCACGTTTAAAAGTTATTTTTATACGAAAATAGCCACTTTTGCCAGCTCGAACAATTAACGCTCCCTGAGTATTGAATTTTGTGGGAGGGTATCCGAACTGTATTTTAGGGTCATGGAATCAGTAAATTTGCACTTAAGAGTTCCATATAGGAATCTTTTGTTCTACGACTTTTGGAAAAAGCCGCTACTTTAGCGGGAAAAAGCTAAAAATAGCTAAATTTCGTTAGTTTGTAAGTTCTACACTACTAAAGGTACAGACATGTGCTATACCTCGTTTAAAAGGTATTTTGAAATACTTCAACGCCTTTTTAACTTAATTTGTTAAAATACAATAGTTTAAAAATTATGATTGACCAATTTAAATTTAAATGTATATATTAGCTCCTATGAGAGCAAATGTAAACAAACAAAAACTTCTGATATCAAATAAAAACACCTCTTAACGAGGTAAAAAACTAGTGACGACCGCACCTTCAACATACAAAAGTTCTGATATCAACATTTGTGACGAAAAATTATTACACTCGTCATTAAATAGACTTTCTAATATTTTCTCATTCGGCACGCTGCAATAGAAAATGCCTGTGAAGGGAAAAATGCTGGAATAGTTTGCTAGGGCGGGCCGAATGAGAAAATATTAGAAAGTCTATTTAATGACGAGTGTAATAATTTTTCGTCACAAATGTTGATATCAGAACTTTTGTATGTTGAAGGTGCGGTCGTCACTAGTTTTTTACCTCGTTAAGAGGTGTTTTTATTTGATATAATAGTAGTCGCCTTCGCACACTCTCCTGGTGCGCTTCGTCACTACATGGACTGCCGTCCATAGTGATTCTCTTCTACTCTGGAATATGACTCTATTAAAATATTTCGGAATTTCGATTTTAATTTTATCAAAATCGAACTACTGTATCATAAAGCTGCCATGGGAACGATCGGAAAATTAAAGAGAAATAATATTGCGATTTGTATATTAAAAGGAATGATCTGCAATGGTATATAAGCTTCGAGTAACCGTAGCTAGCTTCCTTTCTTGTTTATAGTTCAATTTGTAACCCGCTAAAATAGTTTTTAAGGACTGAGTTGGTGTTTCCCTGAAGCTAAGGAATCTCAAGTGCTTTAAAAGTCATATATCAGAATATATTAAAATAAATATAAAAAATATAAAATATATAAAATATATTATGACTATATGTAAAAGGGACCCCGACAATTGTTATACCCTTGCAGAGGGTATTATGATTTCAGTCAGAAGTTTGCAACGCAGTGAAGGAGACGTTTTCGACCCCATAAAGTATATATATTCTTGATCAGCATCACAAGACGAGTCGATCTAGCCATGTCCGTCTGTCCGTCCGTCTGTCCGTCTGTCTGTTTCTACGCAAACTAGTCTCTCAGTTTTTGAGCTATCGGGATGAAACTTTCGCAAAAGTCTTCTTTCTATTGCAGGTAGTATATATGTCGGAACCGACCGGATCGGACAACTATATCTTATAGCTCCCATAGTAAGGATCGGAAAAAAAAAACTTAAAAAAATTCTAGCTTCGGTGTTTTTTGAAATATTACCTTCTACTTTTGGGGATGTTATTTTTTAAATATTTCTGAATTTCGAATTAATTATGTAAAAAATCGGACTACTATATCATATAGCTGCCATAGGAACGATCGGAAAATTAATGGAAAAGTAATAGGAAATAAATTCTAGCTTCTTTGGTTTTTATTGTATTATCTTCTACTCTAGGATATGACTCTTTTTAAATATTTCCGAATTTCAATTTTAATTTGATCAAAATCGGACGACTATATCATATAGCTGCCATAGGAACGATCGGAAAATTAATGAGAAATATTAGAAAATTGAACATTTTTGCGATTTGTTAATTAATGGGAATGATCTGCAAGGGTATATAAGCTTCGGCTGGCCGAAGCTAGTTTCCTTTCTTGTTTTTGTGTTGCTCTTGATTGAGTAAACAAGGAAAACAAGGGAGTTTCTTAGTTGTTACTTGTTTTGGAAAGCAACTCTTCGAAAAAACTCTAGTGTTTTCTGAGACACACCTGATAGTTCAAAAGTAAGTAACAGTTAGAATGAGGCATTTCTGACCCTATAAAGTGTATGTATTCTTGATCAAGATCTCTAGCCGGGTCGATCTAGCCATTTCTGTCTGTCTGTCCGTCTGTCTGTCCGTCCAAATGAACGTTGAGATCTGGGAAACTATTAAAACTAAAAAGTTGGAAAACCCCACACATATTCTTGGGCTTCCTACGCAGCCGAAGGCCACCCCCCACCTTAAAGATTTCGAAAAAGCAAAAATGCAGTTTTATTGTGTTTACCAATTCCTATCGAAACGTAGAAGAAATTTAAATCGGACCATTCGTTAAAAAGTTATGCGCGATCAAAGCTGTATACATATCTCCATCACCGCACTTCCTTTAGCTAAGTAACGGGTATCTGATAGCGTTCTCTCTTGATTTTTTTTTTTTTGTTTTTTTAAAATTTGACGAAAAGAAAATAATGAAAGTATTTTTATCCATGAATATTTATTGCGTAAGAGTGCTTATTAACAAAAATTGCATTGAAAATGGAACTAATTGCATAGGATATTTACGCTGTTATTCCGGTTGCGGTACGTTAAATATTTCTAAAAGTGTTTTGGTCTCGACCATAAGATATCCAGTTCCTTAGAAACGAGCGAACTTACCAACTTATGTATATATACTTGTGGGCGCGTAACGGAACCTTGAAAATCTACATGCTTTCTAGCTTTTATAGTTTTTAAGATTTCAGATAGATCTCAAGGCTAGATCGACTAGGTTACAATAAAACAACTATCAATTTGATAGGACAGGTAAAGAATAACAACCGTACACTGGAAAGTAGATCAGTAAACTAATTTATATACCTCCTACAATAAAAGTACTAAGTACGAACATAACTTATATAAAGCATATGAATCGTCATTTGGTTGCTATTATCACTAACTGGCAGTGCTGCAGAAAATAAGTCTGAAATGAATTCTATATTACTAGTTCTGGTTTTGTGTTCATTTTCATGTGTATTGATGGCTGACGAAAAGGACTACTATAAGGATGAGGACTCGGACTACAAGGGAGAGGACGATAGTGAGTCTGAGGAGGATGAAGATGCTGGTTATAACTATAAGATGGTCGTCTATGCGACACTTATGATCAAAATTTTTGTTAAAAAGTTTTGGGAATGCATTATCATCACAGTAACCAAGCTGCTTGACCCCGTTTTTAAAGCCGTTAAGGAGTTTCTTTTATGTTTTGTTGAGGAATCAGGTGGAGGTGAATTAAGGAACATTTTTGAAGCTATTACGGATGTTGTAGAATCCTGCAAAACTGGTAGTAAATTGGCGTTGTGCGTTATTGATGGATTGAAGGCCTTTTTTGCAATTATATTAAATCTTCTTATTTTTGTTGTAAAGAACATGGTCCCACCAGCAAAAGCAGCATTATTGTGCATTTGGCCCGCAGGACGCATTGTGTTATGTCCCTCAGTAATATTTGGACATGATTTGTTTAGGTGCATTCGAGTAAAAGTAGTCAATATAACCAGCGAAGAAATGTAACACACTGATATAAAATAAGTGTTAATAAATAGTTTTCGCAGCGAAAGACATTTTTTGATTTTGATTCTGTGGTGAGATAGACACAAATAAAAACAAGAAAGGAAGCTAGCTTCGGCAAGCCGAAGCTTATATACCCTTGCAGATCATTCTATTAATTTACACATCGCAAAAATGTTAAATTTCTTATTATTTCACATTAATTTTTCGATCGTTTCTATCACAGCTATATGATATAGTAGTTCGATCTTTTAAAAATTAAAATCGAAATTCGGAAATATTTCAAAATACACCCAGAAAAAAAAATGACCTAAAATATCAAAAAATGGCCTAGAATTTAGGTAAAATTGGCCTAAAACTGGAGCTAAGTCCTTGAATGGCCTAAAATTTAGGATTGTATGACCTAAAATGTTAGGCCATTAATGGCCTAAAATGGGGTAATTTTTGGCCTAGATTTTAGGTAATTGGCTGCCTTAAAATATGAGAAAACCCCTATCCAAAATTTTAGGCTTTCTTTGGCCTAAAAATTTGTACTGAAAAATGTTTCATATTATAAAGTAAATACAGAGAAATTTATAGCTAACTGGAGGTCAATGTCGGCTTAGTCTTCCAACACACAAAAACGAGCGAAGAGGCTTCACTGTTCAGCAGTGAAATCGCTGTTTTATTCAACGACCGAAGTGGGTTACCATGCAATCCGCGCTATGTAATTGGTTGGGAATTATAGCGTCGGTAGAACGGTATCAGAGTTCCGTGCAAATTTATTTGGGTAAAATGCATTAATTTTAAGGCCCACGATGACCTAAAATATTAGGCTATACGGAACCTAAATAGTAGGGCAAATATACCAAAAATTTACATTTTTAGGCAGTACATGACCTAAAAAGGAACTTTTAGTCCATTTAAAATGTTTTAGGCTATGCATGACCTAAAATGTTGTCCATCATTTTTCTGGGTGTATTTGTGGAAAAGTATGTAACAGCTGGAACGAAACATTTCCGACTTTATAAAGGTTAAAATAGATAATCCTCCTTGGATTTCTTCAAATTCACCCAAACGTTATGTATGTCTTGGTCATCCATAATCATTCGAGTTTAAGGAATTACTGTCCCCCGAGGATATTTAATTCGCTGTTGTAGGGTCTGGCCTGCTCTAAAAACATTTACACATTTTTGTGTTTATTGTTTTGACAACGATCGGAAAGCCCATATTTTTTTCTAGCAAAACACGCAACTTTAAAATCCAATTGCAAGAGAACCTTACTTACATAAATTCTTAAGAAATCGCGGACCCTCTTCTAGGTTTAAACAGGCATTCTAGGACTCACCCAAACACATTGCCGTTGACTCAGGTGTCACACATGGGAGCAAGCATTATTAATAAATTTATTCAGTATTCAAAATTCTTAAAATGTGTAGACCAATAGCTTGTGCTAGATATACTTCAACACTTTGGCTGATTGGCAGTGGATTAACGGCAATTGCAATTTTAGTTCTACCTCAAGGTATTTAACAAGGAATTATACACTAGGGACCAGATGTTTTATAACGGTAAACTCAATATTTTTCAGACCCAAAAGAATTTTACAAGCTTTTTTTGTCATATATAATAATTTCCATGTGGATGGTTTATCATGCCGGATACATCATTATAATCTGGACGACGGACGTAATTATTTGAGAAAGTAGTGCATTCCTTCTTAATTAATATTCATTATATTTTAGAGAAATCTATACGTATTTTTGATGCTTGCATTTGGCACCTTGACTGCGCTACTTATTATGGCGTTTTTAGTCCTGAACATGCCAAAAATTGGTGTTCTGGATTGGTTTGATGTCCCAATGTTTCAAGGAGAACTTGAAAAAGGACGTCGTTTACGTGTACCTCGATCAACGTCCATAGAGGCCAAGGATTTGGGATGGCTGACGATTCCTTTGAGTAAATATGTCACACTACTACAATACTGATTATATTACTTATTTATCGGTTTTTAGCTCTTTGTATGCTTTCTGATGTAATGTTTCTTTGGGCCTCAATTCAGGTTACCAAATTCCATGATAATGATTACTGGCCAGGTTTGATTTAAAGATAAATCATTTAAAAATTAGTTAATATAGAGATTTATCTCGTTTGGCTACCTTTTAGAGGGCACAGTAGGCTCAGTAATATGTCCTCGAAGGAGATAGGAAACTATTAGACGGTCTGAAGTGACGGCCACGGATTATCGCTGGCTGCCTATTCCTTTAGGTAATAATAACCTGTTCGTAATATGAAATGGGACTACAATTGTTGAGGTAAGATCACACGACAGTTCACGGGCAAAAAAGCCACCCCACTCTAATTGACAGTGTAAATACAATTTTATTTGCTTTAGTAATACCTAATACGATTATATAATTATTAATTTGTTTCCTTTTCAGAGCGTTCAGTAGGTGACCATATATGTCCTGGCTTACGTGCATGCTTTCCTTGCTGTCCTTGCAGAAAATTGGAAATTACTTGCCGGTGATTTAAAGTGATTTAAAGGGAATCAAAGGTGGTTAAAGTGTTGACAATCTACTTGGCGGATGTATGTCAAAGGGTAAAAAATGTTGTCATTAATTAATCTTCATAAGTAGTCAATATTGCTTAGACTGAACTGTTTTATAAAAATAAAAAAAAAGAAATATTATTAAAAGAAATATAGTCGTTGCGTTCTTTGTCTGGGCGTATCCACCCAATAATTCTTTAATATTCTTTAGAAAAATGTATTCTCTACTGAAACTTTAAGGAGAAGCAAATTTACGCCCAATGATAGACCAGTAACTGTCAGATTTGGCCCTCTGTTTTTGAAAAAGCAATCTGCAAAAACAATTATATTATTATATTGATTTATTTGTCAGGCACATAAACTTATGTACATATTTATATAAATCCAGAAACTTGTAGCACTGTGTCATACATTACATTATTATTTGCAATATTTTGTATATTTAAACATACATTCTGGGACTTACCCAAAAACATTGCCGTTGACTCAGGTGTCAAACTCGAGAGCCAGCATTATTAATACATTTTTTCAGTATTCAAATTCTCAAAATGTGTAGACCAACAACTTTCGCTAAATATTGTGGAACATCTTGGTTTGTTGTTAGTGGATTAATGGCAATTGCAATATTAGTGCAACCTCAAGGTATTTAAAAAAGAACTTATACACTGGGGACAAGGTCCTAACTTCGCTATAGTTATCGCAGATGCTTTATAAACGTAAACTTGATATTTTTTAGCACCAAAAGAATTTTACAAGCTTTGTTTGTCATATATAATCATTTCCATGTGGATGGTTTATCATGCCGCGTACATCGTTTTAATCTGGTTGACGCACGTAATTATTTGAAAACGCAGTGCATTCCGTCTTAAATGTTCTTTAATTTTTAGAGATTGGCATACGTATGGTCGATGCTTGCAATTGGCACCTTGACTGCGCTACTTATTATGACGTTTTTAGTCCTGAACATGGCAAAAATTCGTGTCATGGATTGGTTTGATGTCCCAATGTGGCAAGGAGAACCTGAAAAAGGACGTCGCTTACGTGTACCTCGATCAACTTCGTCAATAGGGTTTGGGGATTTTGGATGGCTGATGATTCCTTTCAGTAAATATGTTACATTCCTACACTGCTGATTATATAAATTAATTATCGGTTTTCAGCTCTTTTTATGTTTTCTGATTTAATGCTACTTCTTGTCACAATACATGTTACCCGATTCCATGATAACGATTACTACCCAGGTACGATTAAACGATATTTCGCAAGTTTGTTACACTAATGTACCACACCCACTCTAACGTCCACATTTTCAAAAAGAATTAAATAATGTAGCGTTTTATCTCGTTTTGCTACTTTTTAGAGAACTCAATAGGTGCAAAAATATGTCCTCGGAGACTAGGAAACTATTAGACGGTCTTCCACAACCAGCCAGGTGGTCAAAGTGTGGGCCCTCCACTTGGCGGATGTATGTATCAATCAATCCAGTATTCTGTCTTTATTATATTCGATGACATTTTGCAGAGGGTCTTATGTAATCTTCACAAGTTATTAATATTGTTTAGGCTGAACTGTTTATTAAAATCAAGAAATTATAATATTAGTAGGTATAAAAAGAGAGAACGCGTAGTCCAGTACTTCGACCATCATATACCTGTTACTTAGCTAATGGGAGTTGGATGGAGATATACAGTCGTCAAAGCTACTGGCGCCTTTATTGCTCATAACTTTTAAATGCTAAAATATTAACAATCACAACAAAATGGCATTTAAACAATTACAAAATGTTTAGAGATGTGCGCACCAGGCTTTGTATACCCTTTCAGAGGGTATTATAATTTCAGTCAGATGTTTGCAACTCAGTGAAGGAGACTTTCCGACCACATAAAGTATATTCTTGATCAGCATCAATAGCCGAGTCTATCTAGCCATGTCCGTCTGTCCGTCTGTCCGTTTCTATGCGAACTAGTCCCTCAGTTTTAAAGCTATCGCGATTAAACTTTCCCAAAAGTCTTCTTTCTATTGCAGGTTGTACATATGTCGGAACGAGCCGGATCGGCCCACTATATCTTGTGGCTCCCATAGGAATAATAAAAAAAATAATAAAAAAACCATTGTAACTTTGTAGAAAGTAGGCGTTTTGATTTTTGACAATGTAAAAACATTTTAAGTAGGCATATCTGCAAGGGTATATAAACTTCGGCTGGCGACTGTGCGACTGTGGGCGTACTAGTGGGCGTGACGCTTAGATAAAAGAAACTTGCGCAGCATAGGAGGCCCAAAATTATGTGTGCTTAATCGCAACGTTTTAGTTTTTGTAGTTTCTAAGATTTCAGCGTTCATACAGACAGACGGACGGACAAGTTAAATCGACTCGGCTAGTGATTCTGATCAAAAATATATATCACTATGAACGGCAGTCCATGTAGTGACGAAGCGCACCAGGAGAGTGTGCGAAGGCGACTACTATATATAGCCGTTCGCACTCCCTTTAGCTGAGTGACGGGTATCAGATAGTCGGGACACCAACCCGACTAGAGAGTTCTCTCTTGTTTTAAATATATCCTGAAAAAAAACTCAATTGCAGTTTTGGGCTTAGGGGGAAAATACACTGGTCGCAGTGGTGGACTTGGCATATAAGCAGCTGCCTAGGGCAGCAAATTTTCAGGGGCGGGAAATTTCTAACAGTCGAAAGTGGAAAAATACATACATATAGGAAAAAAAAATTAAATTTTTTTTATTTCTCAAATTTGTAAAATAACTCTTTACGAATGTGTCACGAAGAAATTCGAACTATTTTAAAACTTATATTAAGATGTCGACACCCACCTTCCTTGCGAAGTAGATATATTTCATTACTTTTAATGCGATTTTCTCGAAACCATGTTTTCAGAAGTTCTTATGTAATCTTCACAAGTAGTTCATTTTGTTTGGGCTGAACCTTTTTATAAAACTCAAGAAATTATAACATTAGTAGGTATAACAAGAGAGAACAATATAGCAAAAGGGAGTGCGAGGGAGATGGAGATAAGCGGCCATCTAACGGCTGTTTCATTATTTGCTCATAACTTTTAGGTGGATTGTCTGATTTTAAAATTTTCTTCTACATTTCGATAAGTATTAAGTATTCAGTGGCGCTCTCCTAAAAAAAGAATATTTGTGATTAATCCCAACTTTCTAGCTTGGAAGTTTCCGTCTGTCTGATGGACAGATAGACGAACAAGAATATATATTCTTTATAGGGTCGGAAACGCTTCCTTCTTTCTGCACGATTACAATATGCTCTTTTACTCTACGAGTATTGGGTATAAACATTGCCGTCGACTCAGGTGTCATGTGTGGCAAGCACTATTAATAAATTTATTCAGTATTCAAAATTCTTAAAATGTGTAGACCAATAGCTTGTGCTAGATATACTTCAACACTTTGGCTGATTGGCAGTGGATTAACGGCAATTGCAATTTTAGTTCTACCTCAAGGTATTTAACAAGGAATTTATACACTAGGGACAAGATCGTAACTTCGTTATAGTCATTCCAGATGTTTTATAACGGTAAACTCAATATTTTTCAGCCCCAAAAGAATTTTACAAGCTTTTTTTGTCATATATAATAATTTCCATGTGGATGGTTTATCATGCCGGATACATCATTATAATCTGGACGACGGACGTAGTTATTTGAGAACGTAGTGCATTCCGTCTTAATTAATGTTCTTTAAATTTTAGAGAAATGTATTCGTATTTTCGATGCTTGCATTTGGTACCTTGACTGCGCTTCTTATTATGGCGTTTTTAGTCCTGAACATGCCAAAAATTGGTGTAATGGATTGGTTTGATGTCCCGATGTTTCAAGGAGAACTTGAAAAAGGACGTCGTTTACGTGTACCTCGATCAACGTCCATAGAGGCCAAGGATTTGGGATGGCTGACGATTCCTTTGAGTAAATATGTCACACCGCTACACTACTGATTATATTACTTATTTATCGGCTTTCAGCTCTATGTATGCTTTCTGATGTAATGTTTCTTTGGGCCTCAATTCAGGTTACCAAATTCCATGATAATGATTACTGGCCAGGTTCGATTTAAAGATAAATCTTTTAAAAATTAGTTAATATAGCGATTTATCTCGTTTTGCTACCTTTTAGAGGGCACAGTAGGCTCAATAATATGTCCTCGGTGGAGATAGGAAACTATTAGACGGTCCTCCACATCCATGCAGTCCGAAACCATCCAAGCAAAGCGAAACCTTCATCCCAACCGGTCTAAAGTATGTAAAGGAATTTATCCAAGGTGGTCAAAGTGTGGGCCCTTTACTTGGCGGATGTATGTATCAATCAATCCAGTATTTTTACAATTCATTCGATGTCAAAAAACACAATATTTACCCTTATAACAATGCGCATCCATTGGGCGTCTAAGGCTTACTGCATGATTTATCTTGAAATAATTTTCCAAATACGATTTTAGTCATTTTTGAATTAATTCATAATGATTTTAAGATTCAAATGAAGGCTATAAATTTTTTTATTAACTAGTTAGAATTGGTAATTGGTGCCCAATGAATGTCAAGTAAATTACCGGAAGTAATTAAAATTATTCAATAATTAAAAAAAAATATTAAGGCAATCTGCAATTTTGTACAAAAAATGTTAAGCCATTAACTTTATTGTCAGGCATAGAAACTGAATTTCTTATGTTTATCCCAGAACTCTTATCGAATATTTCAAAATATCAAAATGTGCAATAGCAGAATTACGATACTAGGTATATGCTCCTTGTGGCTAGTGGAGTATTTTGCCTTTGCTATTTATGTGCTCCTCCAGATATTTTCTTTAAGGTTACACAAGTTTTGATCTCTAAACTAAAGATTTTTGTTATTATTTGATTTCTTCTTTTAGGCAAAAAGGAGACCTACAAAACAGTATTGTCATACCTTTTCATCATCTTGTGGCCAACATATGATCTGCACACAAAAAAATTTGCTTGGTAAAATTGACCAACAAAGATAGTTACGTGTATTTTGTTTTTGCTTTGGGTTTGTGTCTTTGCTAATCGTGTGTATTTTGTTGTTGTGAAATGACTATTTACTTAGTAGAATTGACAATTTTGCTGGTTGGGGCCTGTTTGACAATTATTACAGTTGATTTTACCAAGTTTTTTTTTTGTGTGTGGGATTGATAATAATGCTGTGGAATACGAAAGTATGTGTTTAAAATATTTCCCCTAGACTTATTCATTATTTTCCTACATTGTGTACAGTGTTGGGCACACTTATAGTAACTTTTATACTCCTAAATCAATTGAATGTCCTAGATTGGTATGATTACCCCAAATACATGGGTGTGGAATGGCAGATTGCAGCTATTGGAAATTTGGATATATTGATAGAGTAATGTGGAAATTAATTGTTTGTAAATAGTGTTTTTGGGCACTAATGTTCTTTTTACGTGCCTCGGCAGATCACTCGTAAATGATTTAAATGGGGACTACAGTTGGCGAACTTGGCTTTATCATTGAAGGGCCAAATATGCCCATAATATATTTTTGGAAATTTAAACTTGTCTTTTATTAATTGCGCCTATCGGGTATCAGATAGTCGAGGTGCCCGACTAAAGCGATCTCTCTTGATATGCATACGTTTATATTACAATGGGCGACGAGTGCCCCTTTCTGAGGCATCCAACCGCAACAGCAATAACATGGCCATAAAGTAAACACTTGCCTTTTTTCCATGCGCTCCGGAATTTCTGTGGCGAGGCAAATATTTAGCAGCTGACACTCGTTTGAGAGTGGCAGTTGAGGAGCTCGGTTGGCCAAAATATAATGCAATTTTCAATACCCCGCCACCCCCAGCAAATTAAATTCAAATTGTGGACGGATGCAAATTTAATGAAACGCCAGCGGCTGGCAAAGTTGACGATGGCCAGAAACCAAAGGCGGAAAACCGGAAACCGGCAGCCGAAAACCGAAAACCAGAAGCCAAAACCGAACAACATGGGACAGGCGCAATAACCAAAATTAAAGCCGCACTAATGAGCAGAGACAATCCCGAAAGAGTAGCGCAAATGTGCCAACTGCCGGGTGGCCAAAAAGTGGGCGGCTTTCACCGCTTTGGCAGCCGCTGGGTTAGTGGCCACTGCGAATGTGCCGGCATGCGGATGCAGATGCAGCTGGCAGTGTGTTGGCCAAGTGATTTTGGCCAAAGTTAAAGTGGTTTTGCAACAAAATGTGCAGGAAGTCACGTTTCCACTTGTCCGGCAAAATGAGCTAGTCCCTCGAGGATCCTGAGCTAGTTACCATCGGACTTAGCCTTCGAAGGCCTCCGATGGGTGACCTCTGTTACGGGCATAAAGCCCGAGTCCCCCAGACATCGCAAGGTCACATAGCCCGAGGGCCAAACGGTTAGCCAGGTGATGGAGCCGTGGTTCAGGTTCAGCCTCGTCCAGGCAGCCGGCGGCAGTTGCAGGGCCCGCAGGATCAGGTAGCGAATCACATTCGAGTGGCCCACGATGAGCAGGTAGGAGTCGTGCTGCTGCTCCGGACTGGCCCGGAAGAAGTAGCGCCTGAAGGCAGCCTCGATCCGGGGGCCATCCCGCTGGTAGGCCAGCTCCAAGCTGCGGGGACTCCGCTTCGAGGGCGGATCCCCCGGATAGGGAGTGCCCTCGGGCAGCAGAGTGCAACGCTTCATCTTCAGCGGATCCAGATTCAGCTGCTTTAGTATGATCATGGCCGTCTCCTCGGCCCGCGGCATCGTGGAGGCCACCACGTGGTCCCAGCTCAGGTCCATTTCCCGCAACCTGCGACCCGTCCTCTCCGCCTGGCGACGTCCCAGCTCCGTGAGGTGACTCCCGTTCGCGGTCTTTGAGTACTCGCCATGTCGCACCAGGATTATGTGCCGCAGGGCCGAGGACTCCTCGCCATTGGCCACCTTCTGCAGCTGCGGCTTGTCCAGGTCCCAGTGATGCAGCCACGTCCCACTGGCCAGAGGTTCCATCTTCCTTCTTGAGTCGCCTTCAGAACCACTCGCGTAATTCGAGGATTTCTGGCCATCGAGCAGCCGCAGGGTCAAGTAGGTGACCAGCGAGCCACAGCTCATGGCGCCCACCGAGCTCCAAAGAGTCGAGAATCTCATGGCAGTCGGAAAGGTTTCTAGTATCACATTTACGGATTTGACTTATTAAAACCCAGCTACTTCGAAAAAAGAAAGTGTTACTCATCTTAGGATCAGAAATTCAGAGTATTTTTTAAGAGATAGAAAACGTTTCCATAGAAATTTTACATTACTAAAGGTAAAATCCGAATTTTATATAAACACGAATTAATTCTGTGAATATCAATTTAATATGGCTATTTTTCATTCACTGTGTGCTCTTTTATGTAGATTATTCAAACCCTTAAATGGTCTATTCAAATCACATTCATCGCCCATTTGAAGCCTTTTAAAGAACCATCCAATTATGGCTGAAACTCCATTGCATTGGCAATCAACTTTGACTCTTCGGCGGGTTTTGTCGCACTTTTAAAAGTTTATTCAGATTCGAGTGCGCCCGTTCTTGATTAGCATTCAAGACAAAGAGAGGAGGGGGCTTAAAAGAGTTAAGAAAGTGGACTCTCGAAAGGTTTTGGTCAACTTTTGTGTCAAAGTTATTTTACCCTCGGCAGGATACTCGAGTAACAGAACTTTTGAGCGGCAAACTTTGCGCCCTCCACACAATCAGGCGGCGAAAAACCGAACAACTTGGCCAAGGTAAGATGCCATGGAAAAGTGGGAGCTGTGAAGCCCTTCGGATGGGAAATCTCCTGCAAATGAGTGCCCCTTTAATTCTCTGGGCACGGCGTTTAATTTCTGCCAGTCAGCCGGAAAAGGGCAACTGGCCTATAACTTGGAGCAAGTTCTTGCTTCATTTCACTCCAGAGCAAAGGCTGCGTCATGGCCATCAGGAATGTGGGCATATCCATCGGGGATATCCACAAGTGGCTGACCATGACGGGCTCAGTCTGTTGGCCGTCGGATTTGGCCTAATGAAGTTGACTGAAACTTTTGACGTGCCACCGACCACCATCGAGGGACGTTCAGAAGTTGAGAACTAGTTTACCCCATCGATTGGTGACCGCATGGAATTGAAATTAAGCGAGTTTCCTTAACAGATCAGGCTAATGCCGGTTTATCTGTTCGCAAAAGGGGATTGTGTGGTAAAAGAAGCTGGACGGCTTATTTCACTCATTTCACCCTGACACCTTTATTAAGCCAAAAACACACAGAAAAAATTTTAACTTTGATAGGATGTCAGTTTCAGTTATCAGTGTAAGAAATATCATTATTTATTAGATCTTAGCCGCTATTAAAATACTGGCAAGGTGTCTTAAAGCATACACTTCAATTTAAGGTCTCCAAAAGTATGCAACAAAAATATTATCGTTGAAACGAGAAATGCATTCTTAGGCATTCTAAATTTTAAATATTTTAGCATACCTACTCATTTTTTATCAATAAATAAATAGATTATTTTAAGTATATCATAATTAAATCTATAATTTTATTAATTTTAAACTATATTAAACTACATTTTCCCCAGTGCATTCACGCTCACCTGAGCCTGGCCTTGTGCTCTGGCACATATTCATTCACTACTTTTGTGGGGTCCTCGGAATAAGCCACTTGAAGTAACCATAAAACAGATCTCGCATTGTGCGGCCTCGAAACGTGGGGATTACTCTTACAAGGTGTTTGAATAAGTAGACTGAGTGTGTGAAAGGCGGGGCCAGTGGAATAGTGAGTGTGAATACCAGGCAAGTCAATTTAAAGTTGTAATTCATGTCCTGGGAACTTTCCTAAGCTGCATTGAAAAATATTCAATGCACGGGGGCTTAGTTCGAAATTTAATTTACTAAATAATGGATTTTTCACTGCATAATTGGCGTTGTCACTGCAGAAGCCCAACGCTTTGAGCAGTTTTTAATTAAATAATTATATTATTATCCATATTGAAGTGGGTAAATCCTTTGATGCGCCTAAAGAGTTGACAAGATATGCGATTTTTTAATTACCCAAGGGCATTCGGAGAATTTTACTCTGGTTTTCGTCCCCCTTAATTAATTGCCTTCCGTTTTGAGAGGATAAATAATTTGACTGTACACTTTCCATCTCCATAATCACTGCAGAGCCTGTCCCAAGTTCCTCACTTCTGTGTAGTTTATGTTTTCAATTTCATCAGCATTAAACTGAAACGAGAACGAGTACGAGTGCGACTGCGAGAAAAGCTATTAACTTGATAATCCCAAACCATCTGTATCTCGGTTTTTCGGTGAGTGCGGGCAACTGGGGCAGCAGCTGACACCATTTCCTTCTTGAATTTGCAAACAAATTTACACGAATTTGATTATTATTATGATGGCAATTTGCAAAAATGTCATCCTTCAAGCAAAAAGAAAAAAAAAAGGAACGAGCGAGCGGAAATTTCTCATTGCACAAAGTGGGGCAGCATCTTCATCTCTCCATCGTCCCATCGTCCCATCTTCCCATCGCCCCATCTTCTCATCTCCATACAGGGTGACCAGTCGTCCGGGATCGAGGAGACCCATTTCCCAGCCCTCGTGGCACAAAGGAAGAGGAGAATCCTGGGGGCCAAGTCCTTGGCATGCAACGTGGAGTGGACCCGCACAATTCCCGGGCATTCAGCTGGTTCCTTTCCTCCTTATCGCGGTCACCCATAATTATGGTGTTCGTCTTGGTCTTGCTCTTGGTTTTCCTCGACGCATCCTGCTGCAGGATGTTCAATTTTCGCTCGCCTTTCATGTTGCCTTGCCATTTTGATTTCCTTATTTGGATTGCCGCGCTGCCTCCCTCTATTTTCTGCCTTTTTTTGCATTACTTTAAGTGGCCACGCCCACTTCGCAGCTAGCAAATTATCTTGCCGCAAAATCAAAAGTTTTCCTGTGGAAATTGTGTCAAGGACACAAAACGCTCGCAGGCGGATCCGAGAAATTATTGCGGAAACGGATAGCAAAGCCGCAAACATTGTTTAACTTTCATTGCCGCTCGCTGGTTGTTCGTATTCGTGTTGGTGGCTGTGTTTGTGTTTGTGCTCAAATAAAAATACTTAACTTATAAAGCAACAAACAACGACGGGGCAAACAAATACAAATTGCCAATGAAAGGCGAGTTCCCCACTGCGGTTCGACCTTGTGACTCTGTTGAAAGGATAAGCACTTTCGGGGCCAGCAAACTTTTCAGCGAGCGAATAAATATTTAATTTACACAATTCTCAAGTTTGCCCGCACAAAGCAAGTGGAATTATTTTTAAATATTTAATGTAACTGGGTAATCTGGGTGATTCGTTTTGAATCGGTTAAATTCAATTAACGGGGAATTTAATACATTTTTTAGTACATTAACTTTTAAGAACCTAATTATGGAAAGTTTATTATTATTTATTTATTTATTTATTTATAATATTCGTATTTGCTCATAGCATTTTAAAGACTATTAAAAACATATAGATGGTTGTACCGTGATTAATATTTAATTATTTTTAAAATAATAGAACTAAGTCATACGATTTAAAAATGAAAGTAAAAAAATTATATTTGTTTCAATCAGGGAACGAAAATAACTGTTATTGTAAATTTTTCATACAAAAAAATCACGCACTTAGAAGGGTCCTAAAAATTTTTTAAATACACAACAATTTTTATTAGCCATTGTAGTTTACAAATCCGTAATGATTTTTATTTTTTGATTTTTATAATAAAACTCAAAAAATAACTGTTATTTTTTGATTTTTATGAATAACAGTTATTCCCTTGACATTTTTGAAAAAATGAAATAATTAAAAAAAACATGATACCCGTGCTTTTTATAACTTACTAAAAATTTGTTAAAAAAGGCAACTGCGCATATTTTATACCTATATTTTTTTAAAATTTTGTTTACCCACAAAATCGCCATAAATCAAGTTTGAGTTTTATTTTTGATCACGACGAATAACTGTTATTTGTCAACTTTTATTATAAAACTCAAAAAATAACAGTTATTCTTTGAGTTTTACTTTACAAATCAGAAAATAACTGTTAAAGTGTGATTTTTAAAATAAAACTTATAACAGTTACGTTCCCTGGTTTCAATCAATCCTGTAGAATTTTTCAAATATTTAAAAATATTTTTAACAGTTTATGTTGGTAAACACAAATACATTTTTTAATTAAATCTGACCTGTATTACCATTGGCATCGAAAAGTTTGGCCCCCTTTGGGGCCAAGTATTTTGTGCACCTTTAAAGTTTCTTGCAGTGCAATAAATCCTGGAAGCGTTGCAATTCGAAGTGAAAACGGCTTGCAGTTGCAGTCGGTAAAAAATTGAAAATAGAAACTGGAAACGGCATGCGGAAACAGCAGGATTGTGCAGGGGAGCTTAAAATATGGCTAGACCCCTGCACACACACACACTCACACACATCGGCTCACATGTGCTACACTTAATAGCTCATACGCCATGTTGGTCCTTTGTTGACTGCCATCGTTTGTTTACGGTTTAGTGGATTAATGTTTGAGAGAAAAATAAAAACGTAAAGGCAGCCAGAAAAACAAACCCAGAAAGCAAGCCAAATAAAAGTCAGTTCGAGGAGCAGGCAATTTGTTGCTGTTTCTGTTATTTTGAAGTTACAACAAATCTGCATAAGGTGGGGCCAAAAGCCGTTACAATTTATGGCTCAAGCCAGGGGCTACGACTTAAGTCCGTAGAACTGAAAGCCCTATATTTGCTTTACTTTCGATGTGCATCCCATAAATTCTGTATTTCTGTGCTCCTTTGGCCGGCTGCACTTGCAGTGCTCGTTTTTAATTTGATTGTTTTGCCCAGCTCTTGCGTTGTTGAGTTGTTTTTAATGAAAATCTAATAATATTGCGCTTTATAACTAATTGCACTCGAGTTGTTGTCTTTGATTTTTGGCAGAGTTGCAATTAAAAAGCATTTCCCTCCCCATTTTGATTAGTCAAAAAGCCGCAAACGAGAAACTTGCTCATTTCATCATTTTTGGTTTTTGGACAAAACTTTTGTGCAATTAAATTTGCGGTCTGCCTCTTGCGAAAAGCACTCGAAAGAAATAAATATTACCGAAATGAGGCAACTTCGGAATGGAAGTTAGGGCAGTCATAAAATTCAAATCCATGAATATACACTAGAGGATGGCCACACTCCCCACACACTCGATTGTCCGGCAGATCAAAAGCTTTCTGCCCCAGCTGCACTTTCGGTTGGAAACCCACTCGCATTACAACAATCACCCCCAAAATCGCAATAAATATCCATATTTAACTATAATAATTCATATATACTGCCGCCTAAATCAAACTAACAAAGGGCAAAAAATACACGCACACGTTTATGTTCTGGCAATTGAACAATTCTTTGGTCGAATCCCGCATATGGTTGTGGAATGTTCTATACTATAGTATACATAGATATATGTAGAACAATGCCATCGACTGGGGACTCACGAATGAATGGGAACAGGGTGCATATTGGGCTGCCTTTATGTTGCGAATGTTATATTTTCAACTAAACTATAAAAAAAATATTTCAGCATACTTTTAGACACCTTTACAAAAGATTTCAAGAGCTTAGTGATTTGTAACAATTTGAAGTATTCCATGTGTTAGTCCAATCATGCAAAATCAAACCCACCATTTATCAAATATTGAAGCATACTTTTAGATTTCTATGGCACTGTCAATAGAATGTTAAAATCTTTATGATGAATTTTTAGTTGTTCCAATATAAAATGCATTATTATTTATTCTTATTCCTTATTCCTATTCCTATTAATTAAAATCAATCTTCCGTTAAAATATATTGCATAATACTTTTAGATAACTGTATAACAGATTTCAAAAGCTTTTAATTTTTATACAATTATCAATAAAGTGATTTATTATTTATTTTTAAATTTTACAACGTATAAAAACGTTCTCATTTATTTAGTAATTTTTTAAAAGATTTTTCCAATCATGACAAAACCAATCGACTTTCATATTTTCGATACCACTCAATAATGGCTGTGCCCGAAAGTCATGCCAACTTTTTAAGCTGAACACACACTCTCACAACTGCGGACACAGTAAAGTTACAATGCATTTGAATAAGTATGTTCGAGCAAGTTCAGAAGTACGGACAGTTAAGCAATGTAATCCTTGTAACAAGGACTCCTGTGCGTGTGTGTGTGGGTGTTTTATTCTCGATTGAAACATGTCGATTTTAGGTCTTTCGCCCGACTGAACTGCATCGATTTAAATGGAGAACAAAAATTTAAGAACATTTCAGCTGATTTATGACTTAGCCCAGTTCACATCATGAACATTGCGAGGTGGCTATTTAAGCCAGAGTGTTTGGAGTTTACTTTCCGAGTGAATGCCAAGGCAAAGGGAACTCTCGGGCAATGTGGTGTAATTACATTTAACGGCAATTAAAAGTCACAAAAGTTTGGCTTAGTCAGTTGAAAATATAGAAATCTAGACCGCGTCGCCATGCCGACGACCTGCAGGCTCCTCCTTCTGGCTTCTGGCCATGTCCTTTCAGCCAGGCAGCCAAGCAGCCCGACGGAGTTGTGCAATGTCAGCTCCGCCATTTAGCCTTGTCACATTATTTTGCTTATCCCCACAGACCGAGGGCCCCACCCTTGGCACTTCTCCTGCTAACTGGTAAATGCTGCATCTGGATGTTTCGGGCTCTTCTGCTCCATCTGATTCGGGGCTTGGCTCCGCTCTCGGCCCTAATTGTTGGTGTAATCTGCTCTGCTCTGCTGACGGCGGACTGGTGGCGAGCATCCGCTTTTCATTCATTCATGGTTATCCATTTCCCCTGCCGCTCCAGATTCACATTTTCGCACGCTCCGCCACAGTCCACCGCATCCACCGCCCACTGAATTCACCACCCACCAGCGTCATCAGCGGCGGCCCAGAAGCGTCTTCGCTTAGGAGTCATCAGCATTATCAGCTGGCAAACTAGATATATGTATATGTTGTGGGACCAGGGTGATCCTGTATTTTTCGGGAAGTTTAAGTGTCTAAAATATATTTTTATGAAAGGGATAAAAAAAAAATAATGATTATAAGTTGAAAAATATAAAAGTATTTTTTAAAGTTTTTTAATCAATTATAAAAGTGTTTAAAAGAGTATTAAAATACATAAATAAATATTCCAATACATAAGCTATTCACACACAAAAACACCATGGATTACGTGTCGTATGCGTAATATTACTTATGTTCTTCACTCGCATGGCGTTGTGAGCCACCCTGCTAGGCACAGCATTTAGTTTTCGGTGCATCCGAGTTCAGTTGAGCTGATTCAAGTTGAGTTAGTTTGTGTAGAACATGCAAGCCGTGTCATAGTTGAGCTGGGCTTTACGGATGGTTTCCGGTGTCCGTGTCCGTGTTTTTGCCGCTCTGCCAGCGACTTTACTTCGCTTTTGGTACTTTAGTACTTGCCCGGGCAACGGATGTTCAATTTCCCTTCTTTTTTCCCGAGGCTTACTTTGGGTTCTTTAAAATTATTTATTCCAGCACTCCGCCTGGCATTTATCTAAGTAGCTCAGTAGTCCATCCATCTCCGCTACTCGATGGGTAATGCCATAATGGTCTACATATATATTTTAAGACCTCCTTCGCTTGCTTTGTTTCATTTGCATTCGCAACGTATGCAGGCGGCAGTTGATAGCCTCAATTATGCCGCTTCTACATGGCAGTTCAGCCTTCATCAGGATGTATAAAATATGCAAATTAATCCGGTCTCGAGTTTTGCAAATGTATGTAAAGTAACTTGTACACGGGAAAAGGAGGAATGCTCTTGTTACCGAGAAACTGTTATACGGAGAACTCCGGTGAAACGGACGGCAATGAAACACCTGCCGTGTAGTTTACTTAAATAAAACGAAACACTCTTAATATTTAATCTTTCAATTAACAGGTGTGGAAAAAAAGGGGCTCTACTCTATTGTCTTTCCATTTATTTTGTCTTTGGGTGCCGCTTATTCTTCTTCTTCTCCTCTCGGGCACTTCCGCTGCTCAACTCGGTGTTTATTCTCATGCAAATACTTCACACTTACAGCGCCTTTTTCTGCGGCATCCGTGACACTCGCCGCCCACTTCCGGCGCCCACTTCTCGCCGTCCTGTGCATAATGCGCCCCGCAGTGATAAAAGCAAAAAACTAAAAAGAAAGAAAGAATCGGCGAAGAAAAGGGCGCTGGGGAACTTTTGTTTAAATCTACGCGGAGAATGGCCGCTCTTCTTGGCCTTTCGCAGGTCCCCTAACAATTTGTACGCCTCAGTGCGTGCGCATTTCTGGGCACTTAAGTTTCTGCATAGAAACCCGGTTCCCATCTCTGGTCCCTTTGGATCCCAGGAATCCCATCCAACCTGCTCTTCTGTTCCCGGGCCAATGCTTAATTTTCGACTTAACGAACTCGCCGCCGCCGCCGCTCATCTTTTTCAGCTTTTTCAGCATTTCTCCTATTTTTTCCCTTTTTTTTTTTGCCCCGCTTGGCCATTGAACATTTTATAAATTGAGACTATTTTGCATTCTCATTAGAGTGGGAGGTTGATGAGTGCAATTAGCAATTTGCATAGTAAAAACTAAAGAAATTTCATTTTTATTTAAATTCTTTTCTTCTCTGCCATTCCATGGAAGTTGGCCAGTAGCAGGCAAAACAATTTCCATAAATAATAAGTGGCTTGCTCTTGATAATCCCGGTTAGCTAAACTTGAAATCTGGCTAATGCCGTTGGTAAGGGTAAAATAATAGTAATAAGCCCCGAAAAGTATGCTATGATTCTTGCTCAACTTCAAAAGGATGTGTGTCCTGATAGTTTTGCATGCCAAATCAGTTGTGAGGCCATTGCCGTGTCATCTCAGTCACGTTGGCGGCACTTTTGAATAATTTTATGGCCCGATTTCCGGCCGGAAGAGGACAAGGTTCCGGTTCCATTCACGCCTCTCGCATAAAGGCATAAATATGTATAAATAATATATTGCTCTGGCTGCCGCACAGACAGAGCCAGAAGATACTCGTTAAGCAGCATAATATTCCGTAATTATGGCAACCATTTCGGCCTGGATCCTCCTGTTTGCCGTTTTCTGTTTCTGGATCCTGCGGCCGCAGGAGTCACGTGTTGCTTTCGCCCGTTTTGCGGTAAAAGTGCCCGTAATTAAACCCCGAGTTCATTTTACAATGCAACAATGAGATGTGCGCAAACCACGGCCTCCATCTCCCAACTCCATTCTCCATCCCGCACTCCTTTGTAATTATAATAATTAATTTGTTTTCTGTTTCTTCGTTCTTGTTGTCAGTGGTAAAAGACTAAATAGTATCTGACCACCCGCCTTTTTGCCCACCTGCCTCCTTTGCAGCCTTCTCTCTTCTTAGTTGGCATTAAAATAAATCCGGAAAAGAAAGTTTTTAATGCGGCTTATTTTCATGCTATTACCTTGAGCCCGTAATATAATTAAATAATTTAGAAAAATTTTAATGTCTTTTAGTATTGTTGGGATGGGGTAATAAGATATGGAATTTAAAATAATAAGGACACTGAAATTGTACAAGGTTGTAAGACTAACTATTTCATATGGAATAGATATGGAACTATTTAAAATCGTATCTTATATTTTCTATCCTGTCTCTTTTGTTCTTTTTAATATGAATTATGAAATTTGGAATTTAATATGCAGATATTTCTTTTGATTACTTCATTGTTTCATTACAATTTCCACAAACTTTAAACTTACAGCTACAATATTAATTAGGCTATTTTCATTTCAACTTTGCACATACCTTTTTATGGAACAACTTCGGCAGACAAGCGGCCAATCTAACGGCGAGCTTGAAGCTTTCATCTAAAAACTTGTTACAATTAATAATATCATTATTGCAATCAAAGTAGCCGCATGCCTGGCAATTAGGGGCGTGGCAGCAAGGCGATCGTCCTTTTTCTCAGTCACGTCCTTACCACTGACAAAGTAAACCAAGTTGCCCGATTTGGCCGAGAAAAGAGACGCTGGACAGACAGGGAGACTGGGAGACAGGATGTTGCCGCTGCATAAAAACTTGTTAAAATTTAATAATTTATGGCCCTGGCCCAGACAGTGAGTCCCGACCAAATACACACAGCCAGCTAGATGGCTGAGCTGAGAAGGCAAGTAATAGACGTAAGTTTTTTTTTTTAGATTTTTTTCGCTTCTTGTGGGAGATGCAGTTGCAGCACAAAATTGGCTCAAGTTTGTCCAGCTTGGAAACCAGGAAGCTGAAGTGACAGCCAGTGGAAGGGAGGGCCTGCAATTTGGCCGCCTGCTGAAATTGCAAAACACTTCTACGGACCAACGACCACGCCCGGTTTCTTGTTTATGCAACTTCTAACTAATATGTAGCCGTAATTAAATTTGGTACTTGCCTGAGGCGAAACGGGGATCTGGGTCCTGAGTTATGAGCAGGCCAAGAGCCTTAAACTCACCTGTCACCTGTCCCCAAAGCCAAGTTCCCTGCTTCTCGAACGGCTTTTGACCGTTTCTCGCACTTGATATAAATTGACTCGGCGCCAAAGTCGCGACGGCAACTCTTACGTGAGCGGAATTCCGAGGTCTCCGGGATCTGAAAACCTGCCAAAAGGGGGATTTGCCGAGTGGCAACGACACCGGTGTGGTGTTAATGGTTAGTAAACTAATTAGCTGGAGGGCAGGGTCTTAAGTCAACAAATGCCGGAAGTGTGGTACGAAAGTGCAGAATGAGAGAGCCCGTAAAGCAGTGAACTTTGATAATGTTTAAAAGAGTCCATCGCATAGAGAACTACTTAGGTTTAATAGCAGGGAGGTGCTCACTTGGAAATATGTTCAATTAAACTTTAAGAGTCATAAAAAAATTAAATTAAAATTGTCATAAATATTGATTTTTGATTAAAATATTATTTTTAAGGTTTTTTTGCTGTAACTTGTTCAAAAATTAATCCAAATCTAAAAGGCGCAGATTTAAAATGTTCCTCAATTTTTAAAGACCTTAAGAAATATTTGTTTGAAGCTTTTATTTTATAAAGCGTTCCCATCACAATTGCCGAAATAAAGTTGATTTGCCGGGACACTTTTGGCCCCGTTGGGCTGCATGATTTATTATATTGTCCGGGTTGAGTGCGGATGCGATGGTAATCCGGTGGGTTAAGACCCAGTAGCCGGGCTTCCACTTCCGCCTCCTGGACCTCCCGCTCCACATCCTCATCGTCCTCCGATGGACAATGCAGCCGGGTATCGAGGTGCAAACGAAACGAGAATGAATTATACGGTTTTGTATGGAATCAATTTATGTGAGCTGAGCTGCGCACCTCCGGCGTGAGATATCCTGGTGCTGCGAGGTCCTCATCCTCGTCCTCGTCCATTTCCACGTACTGCCATCGTTTTCGCTGAGATATGCAAGGCACACAGAACGCGGAGCAGAACGAGGACGAGAAAGGACCAGAGAAATGGCTGCAAAAAGAGCAGTTCTTTAAGAACTTAATTAACTTTTTGTTTCTGTGTTATTGCCGCCCGTGGATGGAACGTGCATGGGGACCGTAAAAATATACATATATCCCACAATATTTAACTGTCACATTGTGCGACTTTTTACGCTTCGGCAAACGCATAAACAAACCGCATTGCGTGCAAAAATATTCTCAATACTGTGACTGGAATACTGTCAAAGTATTATATATATTTATATATGGACTGGGCTCCTGCGGCTTTTGTGCATTTTAATTGCAATTATTTAGCACAGCCAGAGAAAAGGAAATTTAATAGTAGGCCTTCTCTGACAGCTGCAGTTTAGTTGGCCTTTCAGTTTCGGCAATTATTCAAACTGCTCTAAACACTATTTCCATTCGATTCCATTTCAGAGAGCTGTCAAATATCTGTTTACTTGCCTACAATTTATTTATTTGCGAACATGCTAATCAATCCAATGGCATTGGCAAATATTTGTCTGCACGCAACTCTCGGCTTGATTAAAAATGTTTATTTAATTGAGTCGCTGGGCAAATCGATATAAGATTTTGCAAATCCCAGGAGATACTTGTGTGCAATCTCCAACTTGCGAATTCGAGCGTTTCTGTGGCCAGCCGCAAAGTGACTCAATATTATGAGGTGATTGGCATGTAAATGATGTGGCCCACCGCAAACGAGGCTTGTGATAAATATTTTTAATCACCCTATAATTGATTTACTCGGTCGGGCAGACACTTTGCAATTAAGTCAGCAATTAATCATCGAATTCTTCGGCAGCTAAACAGTTTATGGAATTTCCTAAACTGTATTGCTTTGTAAGTAGTGGCCTTAAATCATAACCGCCTGGTATTTAAACTCTCTGTTTGCTCATTCCGCTCATCAATTTTTATTAAAAGTACACACTTTAATGGTTTTCATTTTTATTTGCACACATAACATGTTTTTTTTTGCTGTGCAAATAGTAGGTTGTAATTAATGCCAAGCCAGCGCCATAAATAAATACGAATTGGACATGTTTGGCACTCAAATGCTCAATTATTATTTCACAGGTGACCCACAAAAAGCTTTCTGCTTTAGGTTTTGATTATTCTTTTGCCAGCCATAAATAATCGAGTGTTGGCGAGAGTAAGCCCAGTTATAGCCATCGTTTCACTTGATCCTGCACCGATAAAAATGGTAAAAAGAAAATTAAATCGATTTTATGAAATTTGCATCGATTTATTTCGAGAATATCATGTTCGAAATACCGTGAATATGTTTTTTCTAGCTTTTACTCGCATCTATTTTTGATTGGGAGGTATTTTTAAAAGGTGGCCATCTCTTTTTTTGATTTCGAAAAGTGGCCATCTGGACTTTTGTTCTCTTCGTCGATTTAAAAGTAATTTCCAAACGCCATCTTGATTTTTGGTTCTCTTTTTCGATTTTAAAGTAATTTTTAGTCAGACGAAACTACGACATTTTGACTCTTTTTCGACTTACAAATATTTTTGAAATGAGAGTCAATTGGTCAAAATTCTTCTTTTGTATAAATATCAATTAGATATCTTCATATTTTTTCCACCTGTGTTGGGCTATCAGGTGCGTGTCGAAAATTGCGTTTCCGTTTATAGCCATTTTTTGTGTTCCTGTGCAACGGACTCCAATTGCTGGGCAAAACAGGTGCCAGGATTCACACGCTTTTACCTGGGCAACCGCACTTCTATGAGATGCAGAAGAAACAAAGGGCAACAATAGAAATGCAAATTCTGATTTCAGCCGGATGGCACCGGATCTGCCGATGGGTAACCAGGGGCAACTCGCCTTGGAGAGTCGATAGCTTGACTCTTGAAGGGATTCGAAGAGGATTTCATGAGGATGAGGCCAGAACAAACGAAGCGTAAGCCCTCGGAAGGCGGGGAAGAAAAGCGAAACTGACGAGTCCGAATATGTAAATATTGACCGAGACAATCAAATATGCAACAGTATTTTTCTCCGATTTTTCTTTTCCTTTTTCTGGGTCCCGTCTTAAATTTCCAACTCTCATTGACAAAAGGGTTGCACGTCCCCTGACTACATAAACAACCAAATCTGTCCGTCCGTTGCTTTGGGTGTGAAAACCTCTCTTTTTGCCTGCTTTTTTTTTGGCAAGAGTTGTTTTGGCCAGAGGGCAAGCCCTTAAATCAACATGTAGCCCATAGAAATGATAAACTGGGCTTGCATTATTCATGAGCTCGGAGCGGGACTAATGAAAATCAACGGATCATAACTGCTCATTCCAGCATTTAGCCCAGTAACCTTGATAAGAAGCTTTATCATCTGCACTCGACTAACTAACTATATGAAAGCGCTTCCTTTGACGTTAAAAGGGAAAGCTTTCACCGTTAAACCGCAGATCAGCTTACATGTGTGAGTTCCCCGCTGTGGATTTCAATGAGTTTGCAGTTGCTTAAAAGTAATTCACTTAACGGGGTTTTCCTCCTTCGTCCTTCGTCAAATGCATCCGTTCGTGTATGTATATGTAGGTATGTAGAACTCACTGGCTGGAATTATGTATGCACTCGAGAGAACACACAACTTGTAAATAAGCCATGCATTTATATTGTTTTCCCCTTTCAGCCAAACGACTTGTATTATTCTTGTATTATCTGCCACGTCCTTAAACGCTTTCTAAGTGCAGGCACTTAGATGAGCTCCTGGGACTCATTGAAGGTTGCTTTTAGATACTTTTACAATGCACTTTTCAAAATTTTAACTCAGTTGTACAATGGAATTTAAATAAAAATCTAACACCAAAGAAAAAATTAAATTTAAAATCATAGGTTCTAATTGATATTTATATAATCTAATTATTTACAGTTAAAATTGTTTAAAAAAATTCTCTATAGTCGAAAGAAAGAACCAAAGCGGAAGGGAAAAGATGTACCAACTATTCTTAAATCCATATTATGGATACGAACTTCCTTAAATTAAGAAAATAAACCTCATCCGAATTGATACATACGATTTGAAGGAATCCTAAATGGTCTTGTGAATATCAATAAAATCGAGACAAAGAGACTGACACTTAGACAGGTCCTTGAATTGAATGTGCCAATCAGAAAGTCACCTTTCAAGGCCTTTGTCCTCCGGTCCTCCCACAGCCTACCCCCATCACCGTCGCCTCGATTTAACTTTCAATTTGCTGAACAGTGAACAATGAACGGGGTTAATAATAGTTTCGGTTCACACATTGTAAGTTTGTTCTTGGCCAATGTTTACACCAACTTTCCTAAGTTTTGGCCATTCGATGTGGACCGACTTTGTTGGCGAAGTGCACTCTGTTGGTTTTTATGGGCAGGAAGTTGTCAATATAGAGGCCATACGCGATAAAATATGATGCTAAAAAGCACGGCACCAAGATGACAAACAAACATTCGAGGGAATTGCAATTCTTGTTCGATATCTCTGAGATACTATGCTGTATCCTTGAAGGATTCACTGCCTCGCTGGCTCGTAAAAGTGAATCCAGAGTTGTCGTAAAACCTTGATGCATTGTTTTCGCTGATTACCAGTCTGCTGAAAATCATGGCGAAATAAACCTCATTTATAATTCTTAAATTGTAATCAGCCGGGGGCGAAATAATTACTGAATATTTATAACGCTTCCCTGTGGTCTGCGCTTAATGGTCGTCGATTTTAATGGTGTGCTTTTTACGCACGCCCACCGCTTTGAAAAATCACTGCTGCTGCTGGTATCATAATTGCCACGCCCCCTTGGGCGGAACGGAGGCGGTTCGAGGGGCGTTTCGGACATTTGTCTGTCGCCAGCAGTCGCCATTTGGTTTTTGGGCCGTTGACAAGCCATTTGTCACATTTACACAGCCGCAGGCGGAGGATTTCACCTGGATTTCACATTAAAGCAGCCCGGCTGGTCTTCAAAAAAATACCCCTGGCGACCTAGTTGGATGTGCTGCCAAGACATATTTCGCGGGAATTTATGAGCAGGCAATTGAAAGGCTGCCAAATCAATTGGCGGCCAAGAGGTTTTCGTAGCAAACAAGTCCTTTCCATTCAAAACTCTTAATTCGGGCCAAAAAAAAATTCAAAAATGAACACCTGGCACAAAATGAACACCTTGAGGAAAATGAACGTCTTACGGGAAATGAACATCTTGATGGGTGGCAACTCTTATCGACTTTATTCGGCCAAGGATCAGAAGGCGAAACCCCAGGAGAAGCCCAAGGGTAAGGAGAATCCCCAAAAACCGGTTGATCCTAGCAAGAAGACGACTAAGGTGACCATGATCAATGGCGAGGGCGTGGGTGCCGAGATGATGAGTGCCGTGCAGCAGGTGATTTGTGCCGTGAAGGCGCCCATTGAGTGGGACATCCACGAGGAGTACCTGGCCCCGGACAGCGAGGATGTTTCCAAGGAGATTCTGGACTCGCTGCGCGCCAACAAGGTGGGCATCAAGGGACCCGTGGACAGTCGCCACTGGCAGCGGCAGATCAGGAAGCAGTTCGCCCAGTTCGCCTACGTTTCGCTGTGCTCTAATATAGAGGGTTTGGACTCGCCCTACGGGGACTTCGATGTGGTGATCATCCGGGATCAGATGGAGGGGGACTACTCGGGAATCGAGCACTCTGTGGTTCCCGGGGTAATGCAGACCATCAAGGTGAGCACCACGGCGGGGGCAGCCAGGATTGCCCAGTTCGTATTTGACTATGCACTGAAGCACAATAGGAAGAAGATCACGGTGGCCCACAAGGCGAACATCATGCGGATGACGGACGGGAATTTCCTGGAGGCCATGCACGCGGAGGCCGAGAAGCATGCCGAGAAGATTCAGTTCGAGGAGAAGTACCTGGACACCTGCATCCTGAACATCCTTCTAAAACCTCACAAGTGCGATGTGATGGTCTCGTCGAGTATGTACGGCGATGTGATGCGGGTGATAACGGGCGGAATGGTGGGAGTGCCCGGTATTTGTCCAGGATACTCGGTTAGTTCTTTAGGCACCGTTTTCGACTCGCGGATGAAGGCGTGCCACGCCCTCGAGGGCAAGGATCTGGCCAATCCAACGGGGCCGCTGCTCTGCGCCGCCCTGATGCTGCACCACCTCAAGATGGACAAGCAGGCGGATCAGCTGGAGTGCGCGGTGCGCACCGTCTATAGGGACAGCGATATTCGCACACCGGATGTGGGCGGCAAGGCCAAGTGCTCCGAGTTCGTCAAGGCCGTCTGCGATTGCCTAGAGAACGCAAAGTAATGGGTAACAGGATGGCCAGAACTTAATTCCCTAAAATGCAATGGTGTTTCGAAATTTACCGACATTATAAACGATTAATAACCAAAAGTTCTGTAATTTGTTAAATTTTCTTTTAAATGCGTCGTTATTCTGCATTTGAACTACAAATGAAAGTTACATTAAATATAATTTAATTAATTATATTAATACTTTAAAACAATTCTTATCAGCTTATCTTACATTTTTTTTTTAAATTGTGGAATAAATTTTTTTTTAATATTAATTCTGTTTGAAACATTATTTACAAATTTTAAAACATATTCCTGTTCAAATGAAAATATTTTAAAAATGTTAAAAACAAGATTAAAATCCTATTTGTTTATTGTGATAACAATAAAATGTTTGGTTTGAATTTTATATTACAGAATATATGGGACGTTCCATATCAACCCGGCCACCCCCTTTTTTGATTTTTTTTGTATGTGGACAGTACCACATTGATTGCAAAGCCCCTTGCTTCCAATATTTTACCTCATACCCATTTTTTCAATGTTACCACTCTTTCGCCGTATATTCGCGCTGAAAGGAAAACACAAAATCATTTTTAACCTGCGAACGAAAGGCACAATCAGCATAGTTCAAAAGCAGAAAAATCTGTCTTTCGATGGCCGATTACGAGAAAAATAATAGATTTTTTAAGACCGTAGATGACCAAACGATAGCGTTTTTAAAGTCTAAAAGTAGGATTTCGTCTAAAGGGCCAGTCTGCAAAAATACCATTATATTTTTCTCAAAAGGCCCGAGTTTTAACGGATTTTATGCCACTGGTTTCAAAGTGGGATCTCTCTTGAGGAATTAGCTATGAATTCTTTTCATTGATTTGTTAATTTTTTCCAAAGCATATACGATTATTTTATATTACTTATTAGCATTATCTGACAGTTAACTACTACAAAAACGTAAAAAAGAATTCATAGCTAATTCCTCATGAGAGATCCCACTTTGAAATCAGTGGCATAAAATCCGTTAAATATGGGGCTTTCTGAGAAAAATATAATGGTATTTTTGCAGACTGGCCCTTTGGACGAAATCCTACTTTTAGACTTTAAAAACGCTATCGCTTGGTCATCTACGGTCTAATAAAATCTATTATTTTTCTCGTAACCGGCTATGGAAAGACAGGTTTTTCTGATTTTGAACCATGCCAATTGTTTCTTTCGTTCGCAGGATAAAAATGATTTTGTGTTTTCTTTTTTACGCGATTATACGGCGAAAGAGTGGTAACATTGAAAAAATGGGTATGGGGTAAAATATTGGAAGCAAAGGGCTTTGCAATCAATGTGGTACTTTCCACATAGAAAATTTAAAAAAAAGGGGGGTGGCCGGGTTGATATGGAGCGTCCCATATTTGATATCACTTTTAGTGTTTTTTCTCTGTGTAGGTCTTATAAATTATTACATCGGTCACTTAGTAATTGTGCTATATCTCTTCAGTTGATATTACAAAATAGGTACCTATTTTTTGTGATTGTAGTTTGGATGCAAGAAAATTGGCTAAAAGTCGTACTTTTAAAGATCTTTCAGTTTATGATCAGAATAAAAGTGATGCCAATTTTTCGGCAGTGTGATTTCATGTGCCTGGGAAATACATTGTGACAACTGGCTTTCTTTGGCGGAAAACTATCGGCGAACTAAACACATTTATAATATGTAATTACCTCGCATTTAATTCACTCGCTTCGCTGGGGGTCATAAAAGTCGCCATTCGCTTGGCTATCGCTTGCCAGAAGTCGCAGTCGTATATTTATATAGCCTCGGTGCTCTCTTTTCCCAGTTTTCCGCTTTAAGTTTTCCAGATCCTGGCTGCTTGCAGTGCATTTCGGCAGATTTATGGCCGTCCGGCATTAACCGCCGCAGATGCCAGCTGCAGTTTCCTTTGCCCCTGCTTTTTCGGCTCTTAATTAAGTTGCATTTCGAGTCCTGCCACGTGGCCGCAATGCCACGTGGAAAGTGGAAGGGGGAAGGTCGCCAAAACGGGGTTGCAAGAGCACTCTCTGATAATAAAAGCACATGTTGACATCTGCCCACAGTGTCAGGCGGCCATTATGCACCTATTCGCTGTTTTTTGGGTGGCAGATAGTGGGGGGAATGGGTGAAAAGGAGAATCTTTTAGTGCCGCTTAAGCTTTTTACACATTTTCGTTTATGGCCGCTGCCATTTCGCTGGAGGAGCAGCACATTTCCCCAACCAGGACGTGCTGTCAAGGCTTTCTGCCTATTAGTCCTTGGCCGAAAGGATATGCTCCTCTGTTTCTCCGCTCAAATTGGAATGCCATAAAAATACAGAGGTATGTGTACTCTGTGTGCCAGTCCTGCTTATTTAAAAATCATCTGAGAAAACTGAGAAGGAAAAGGGCTTATTTCTGCTGTCATCTTCTCCTTCTGCTGACTTGTGTTCCATTTGAGCCTTGAATCCTTTCCTTTTTTCTCCCTTTCTGTGATGGCGCCCTCTCGTATCTGGTGTTTGTCTGCGTCGACTTCCGTTTCCGGTTGCACGCTCGCCATTGTTTCACCCCTTTTTATGACTTCTGGCGCACATGATTCGTATTCCGTATAGCTGCCCCTTTTCCCTCTTCCCTTTTCCAGTTTTGATGAATTTTTATTAAAAGCAAATGGCCAATGCACCAAAATGGAAATCCAAATCAAAGCGAAATGGCCAGAATGCTGCCGAATGAAAATGTCCATTCAATTTCTGGCCCATGCATGCGTTGCGAATGCGGAAAATACAGATCCAAAAAACTGAGGTGTCCTTGTAGAGTTTTGATAGCCAAAAGCTGTGATTTAATCAAAAAAGCTTAAATTCGTTTCGGGAGCCCAATAAATGTCCTTATAGTGACTGCTATTTATTTCTTTGTTTTTCCACGGCACAACCTTTGACCTTCTCGGACCTTTTCGGTTACTGCTTCTCCAGTCAGTTGGAAGTTTGTTTGTTTCCTCTCAAGGCAACGAACTGCGAATAGGAAGCGGGAATTGACTTTCCCCCCGCGTTCTTGGACCTTAACCAAATAGCAAAGTAACAAAGTAAGAAAACAACAAAATTTCAGTGAATTAAGCGGGTTGCGCCACAATTAACCCCTTCGAATCGCTGACAGTTGCCAGGCTGCCGAATGCTTTGGTAATTTGGCCCGTGGGCATCATTTGCACAATTCCCCCGATAAGAATGACCATTGAGTGTGGGTGTTGGTGGGTGGTTCCAGCGACCTTGAGGGTGTTTTTTGGGGAAGAAATTGGCAACGGGTTGAAGTGATTTGATTTAATCATCGACGCGTAGGCCAGGACAACGAGTGGCAATGAATTATTCATTGGCCCCTTGGAACTTAAATGCCTTTTGCAGCAACTCTTTGCCGCCAAGCAGTCTAGCAAGTCAGTCACGCTTTCAATGTAAATCTTCGCATTATAATTAACTTATCGAATCTGTTAACCGTATTATAAATTAGTTACGACTCGAGGGGTTTCTGAATAAATTTTAATTTACGGAATTTGTTTAAGGGGAATTTAATTTAAAGCGTTAAAAATACATTCCAGTTTAAATTACATTCTTTGGGATTTTCAATAAATATTTTTATTAATTAAAGTTGCTAAATAAATATTTTCTGAGGATCATAAAGTAGAATTCCAAGGTATTTACATTTCCAAATAATAATTACCAGGTAAAGAAATATCATCTAAGGACCCTCTATAAAATACAAATATTTCCACTCCAATGAAACTCACATGCGAATTAAAGCTTCGAGTAACGAGGAGAACTTGAAAGCAGAAAAGTAACAATTAAATTAACCTTTCCTTTACATCCACCTCCTTTTCCACTTCCTTTTCCCTTGCCATTTTTCGCTGTTTCGTGTTTTTGGCCAGGAGCAGAGAGTCATAAGCCAACAGTAAACATTTGCGACATTAGCGATGAACATTTTTAGCCGAACAGCTCCTGCAGCTGAAATTGCTGCGATGATACATTGCCGGCAGCAATGCAATTAAGAATGCCACCGACCACCCGAATCCCGAATGCCCTGAATCACCAGGATCACCTGGATATCCAAGCCACCTGGATTCGTGGCTCCTGAAAACTGAGAGCTTCATGTAATAAACAATGGCAAACGGCAAATGGCGAATGGCAAATGGCGTTCGAGTTGACAGCGGAACACTGAAACGGTAATTGCATGTAAACATCGTTTCTGAGCGGTGGTGCATTGTGTTTTCGGCGGTGCAATAGCCAGTCCACTTGCCTGTGGCGATGGCATAATTAGTGAGTGAGTGAGTGGGTGAGTCGGTGGAGGAGTGATTAAAGCCCGACGAACGAGACGGATCGGGTGTCCTCCGCAGATAAAGACTCGCCGGCTGCCACGTCACTCAGTTAACCAAGCAATCGCCGCCCTCCAGCTGGGCGTCCATCAATCACACAATTGCCTCTGGCCGCCCAGTCAAGAGTCTTGAGTCCTGAGTCCATTCAGCGGCCATCAATGCCAGGATCTGTTAAGTCCTCGTCCGCCGGCTAGAATGGATGGAGTGTGGACTTTCGCAAGGTATTGTATGGCATGGCTGTCAGCAATCGAAGCGAACCAAATCCAAAATCCAAAATCACCTCGTGCGTGGGCCAAACGTCAATCACTTTTGGATTTGGAGGTGCCTTCGAAACATTTACTTCTTAAAAGGTGCTACCTTTACAGAACCAAGCATTTAATTATAAAATATTATATTTATTTGAAACCTTTTCAGGCACGGCTATCCTAAGAAAAAGTTTACTTTATAAACTATTTTAATTAGTACCTAATTTAGTGAATTTTTCTGACATTTTAACTTTAATAACCAAATTCAAAATTTCAACATTGTAATCAAAAACAAATGTTTAAAATACAGTTATTATTTAAGTAAAATATTAACTAATTTATAATTTATTTTTCTTGTAATACGGATTCCGTTACGAATTTTTGTTTCCGTGCAGTAGCAGTAGAAATGCAATTATCTAATATCAAACATTTAGAAACCATTAAAATACAAATCTTTTAATTAAATCTGAGCTATTTCAACACCCCAACTAATATCCCAAAACCATTTTCTAAGCGGCTGCATTAAACTTTAGCTGCCGCCACAAAATAATCCAAGGGAATTCCCACAAGCTGCCAGCGGCAAATTCAAATGTGGAGCCAGCGATTTCAGCAATTTGCCACTGAATTCACGAGGGGCTTGTGGCATCCGGAGACGATGGATGCGAAGGAGACAGAGCTGAAAAGATGTCCTGTGGGCGTCGTCCTAGTGGCAAAAGCAGGCCGATTGTGCTTATGTTTATGAGCCTTTATTTACGACTTAAATTTGAATAATTTACGATGGCGACGACGGCGAGCTAAGAATGCAGTGCAATGCAGCAAAGGGGATGGGAATATCACTTTTAGGAAAGCCACCCGAGAGGCAAAACCAAAACAGGACATGCTACATTGAATTTGCTAGGCCAAAAGTGGTTTGGTTTGGTCATCCAAGTTTTTAGCAAAGCCCCTGATGGAAAAACATTGCGAAATCGAGCAGATTGTGCCGCGTGCGGCGGAAACAGCGGTTGCGATAGCGTTGAACGCAACCGGAAACACAAAATGCCACCATCGACAGGAAGGTAAATTATTGCAATCGGACTGCCAGACATTTTCATTTCCATTTCCAACGCCATTTCCATAACCGTAAATTGTTGCAGTGGCTGTGACAAAAGGTGTTCGTATACCAAAAAGGATTAAAAACCGAGGGATTGGCCTTACGCACGGAAATTCGCCATTATTCGGACTTTGGAAACCGGAAAACCACGTTGAGCGCCGCATTCAAACGTGGTTAAAATGGCTATTCAAAATAGCGCCACTGGATTAAATGACATTTGGCTGGCTTAATTGACTAATTTATTTACTTTGCCTTAATTAAGATCTTAATGATGCATTTATACTACTTTATCTTTATTATCGTCATAGCAATAGCTATGCAGACATTTTGAAGATAAATAAAATATATTTTTGGCCTATCTTATCTCCTTACATTTTAAGTTAATTAAATAGATAAATGAAAGCTATGCTGATAAAGTTCTTATAAAAGATAAGGCGAAAGTTTAATAGCTCTTAACTACTTTGTGGCGGTAAAAGGCTCAAAAACAAAACCCAAAACATAATCTAATAACAAATTTAAGCTTTAATTATTACGAATTAACGACAATAAGTTTTAAATTGTTCTTTTAACCAATAAACAGGTAACTCAATTTTATAAGTATTCTCTAGATTACAAATTAGAAGCTAATGGGCTTGGTTTCCTGGAAGACGTCACGAGCTAGGCTCCTCATGACTTTGCCATTGGCATTTTTGGGGAACTTGTCCACGAAGATGACGCCGGCATTCAGCTGCTTGTAGTCCACCACCACCCGCTGGGCCACGTGATCGATGATCTTCTCCTCGGCGATTTCAGCTCCTTCCTTCTTGATGATCAGAGCTCCGGCGGCATCGCCATACCGAGCATCCCGAACTCCCACCACGCACACGTGCTCCACTTCCGGCAGCTCGGCGATGATTTGCTCGATCTCGTTGGGCCAATAGTGCTTGGACTTGTACTTCAACAGATCCTTCTTGCGGTCCACCAGGTAGAGGTTATTGTCCTCGTCGAAGTAGCCAAGGTCACCAAGGTTGATCCATCCATTCTGGAGCGTGGCTGCCGTGTCCTCGGGATTGGCCAGGTAGCCCTCCCACTTCAGGCCGATATCGATAAGCACCTCTCCCGTTTGATTCACTCCCAACTGCTGACCGTCCTCGCCAATGACCTTGATCCTCATGCCGGGCGCCAGTCGGCCCACCGAGCACTCCAGATTATGATCCACGTTGATGGTCACCACGCCCGTTTCCGTGGTTCCATACGAGAACATCACGTAGGTCCGAGGCATCAGCTCCTGTGCCTTGCGAAGCAGAGCCAGGGAAATCCAGCCACCGATCACAAAGGCAATATTCAGGGGAGCCAGCTTCTCGGGAGTGGCCAGTGGACTGGTGTAGAGCTCGTAGGCCTGCCAGGGGGCCATCGCCAGGCAGGTGACCTTGTACTTGTTGATCATATACAGGGCCGTCTCCGCACTGAAGGTCTTCTGGGAAATGATGCGAGTGAAGCCACAGGTGAGATTCATTACGGTAATCGAGAATCCGGTCATCCAGTCAATGGTGGCACTGGTGTACAGCACGTCGGTACTGATGCAGAGACTACAGAGGGTATATGGGTTAGTAGGGGCATCTTTCAGGGGTTCCGTTTAGAACTCACGAGTTGGTCGATGCAATGTGGCGGTGGGAGAGGGCCACGGCCTTGGGCAAACCGGCTGTGCCGGAGGAGCACAGAACCACGGCGATCTGGTCACCACCAGTGGCCAAGGAAGCGGGTCTGGAAGGGGGTAAGAAAATTAAATAATTAATTAAAGGGTTAAAGAAACTGATATGCAACAAATTTTTAAAAAATTGAGCTTAAAATTTAAATTTAAAAAAAATTAAAAAATTATCAAATTATTGAATTGGAATCTATTAAAAAGATAAATTTATATTTTACAGAGAATTAATAAATTGCCTTAAAATCATTTAGTATATATTATTAAAAATTGTCGATAAAAATCATTCAAAAATGCCATAATACAATGATAACAAAATATTAACTGTCATAATTCTACGATTAAGGGTCGGTTTCTCGATTATTTTACCAGCTGTTTGGGTGTAATTCAAAGGAAAAGTCAGCAGTGATTTCGTTTCTTCTTCTTAGTTGGCTTTGGCAAATCAGCTGTCATTCTATCGAGTCGAAAACGCTTAACAGGGACTCCGAGTCCCTGTCAAAGTTAGCTCCCACATTCATGCTCGAGAAAGTCAAAATGCCTTAGCAGGGACTTTATCTGTTCGAGAAATGTTAGCCGGCACTCGAGAAACCGGCCCTAAGTGTCTATAATTTCTAAATCTGATTGAATATAGAATTTAAATAATGTTATTGCTATCAATTAATTTTGACCAAAAATCATCTTTTTACTTCAAGATAAGGGTCAAATTACGAAATAAATGGCTAAATTTTTTAAAATCTGTAAAGTAGTGAAATATCTTTACTTACACATAGATTTTCTCGGCGGGATGGGGCTTGACCAAATCCTCGATGCTCGTCACGCCCTCCACTTTGCCAGTGAGAGTTATCAGTTTAGGCGACCACTCCTGGGTGATCTCCTTGATGCGGTCGTAGTCGGATCCGTCGATGAACATGATCTTGGGCTTGGTGACCGAGAAGAGTCCCTTGACGATGGCCGGCTCCCGTGAATAGTTGACGGCGTGGAAGGGCGTGGCCTGGAAGAAGCAGGCGGTGGCCACGGGGATCACGAAGGTGCTGGAGTTGGCGATGATGCCCACGCGGTCGTCCTGGGTGAGGCCCGCGCTCTTGAAGAACAGGGCGATCCGGGTGGCGTAGGCCAGCATGTCGGCGTTGGTCAGAACGGTGCCGTCGTCGTCGGTGATCTACTTTTATATAATCGAGCTCATCAGACCCCGGATATCCGGCTAGCCAAACAATCGTTTACCTGAATCACATTGGTGGGCCAGCAGCGCAGCGAGTTGAAGACGATCTGGCCTATCGACGTGTCCTGGGCATACATCGTGGGCCTCGGCGGGCCGCTCCAGATCTTCGTCTCCTGGTTGTAGAAGGTGGGGAAAACCGCCTTGGTCGGCATTTTGCTAGTCCGGTTTTAATTCGCTACTGAGTAGCCAGTCGGCCCTACATTGTCTTTTATATCGCCTGCGGGAGGGTCGCTTATCATATCAATTAAGCGGCAATCGGCACACGCGCGGAGTCCAAAGTTTGGCAAAAATAAGCCCAAGATTTATGGGTAAGGGTAACATCAGCTGATTTTTGTTATGGGCCCCCGTCTAATCTGGTTCGAGTCGATTTCATTTTAATTTCCGCTCAAATTAGGCAGTGACTTCCGTATTTTTTGCGCCCTGGCAACGACGCGTGCCGGGATCCCCTGCGAAACCATGACTAATTGAGAAACTAAAATAGTTGACAAGAAGAATTTGCATCGGAAATGCATTTTTAAAATAATTTATATTTTAATAATTAATTGTTGATAATAAAATATTTACCGAAATGTTTAAAACTGTCTCATTGCTGCTTTATTATAACAATATTTTACTTTTTAATTTCATTGGCAAAAAAAAACTTTATAAGGAAAGGGATAGAAGAGCTATTTGAATTTCCTTTTTGGTTTGATATTTTTTTAAAAATGTAGAAGGTAATAAAAAAAGATGCAAGTAATTATATATCTATAATTTCTCGGTCGTGTTACTTTTTCTTAAACTCCCAACCAAGATTGTGGTATTGCAACTATTTTCTCTCCTTAAACTTCACTTAAATTCAGCTCTGTGCTACCATCAAAGAACCTACCGAAATAGTTCCTTTTAAATGAACTCAACGCCGGCATTTTATTATGGTTGTAATATTTTTGAGGCGGGGCCACGCCCTGTTGCGCTATTTGCATTGTGTGTGTGTGTCGGCGCCCCACAAACGCGGGCGCCACCTCCCAAAAGTTCCGGGAGTTCCTGGAGTTCGTACATCCCCAGCATGCATATATTAACATGAAATTACAGACAGAACGGCCAAAAAGCGAGCAAAATAGTTTAAAGTGTTTCTGAATTTGTTTGGCAAAATGAGCAGGGGGCAGGGGCCAAGGGGCATGGAAAATGCAGTAGGAAAAGGACCCGGAAAAGCACCCGGACAAGATGCTCCCAGAGATTGGCATGCAAATGCAGAGTTTCCACAGCCCGGAAACTGCATCTTAAAGCTTTAAGTCCTTCACATTTTCGGGGCATGTTCCGTTCCGTTTCGATTCGATGCCGATTTGATTGGCGGTTTTGGGCGTCCATTCTGGCGGATTCCCTCAAAGTGGTCGCTTTGCCTACTCAGGCGTGACAGGAGGTGTCAGTTAATAATGCGCATTATAATGAGACGCCCCTGGGACAGCCACGCCCACTCAATCCGCCTCCCAAGAGGTAGTCGCACCGCAAGTTTGTCGGACTGATGAGATGTATCATATGGCAGCCGGTTTAATTAATTAACATCACTTCGAGTGCAAATGGTTACATAATTGCATTTAGTAGTCGATCCTAGTCGATGATAAGGAAATACTATAATTCCGTAAAGCTTATCTCTATAAGTCACCGGCGATTTCTGAATGAAAGTGCACCCCAGCTTAAGGGGTTTTAGCCCCCTATCTGTGATAAGTCACCTTAAATGCCGGGATGGCTAAGAAAAGATATCTCAAGTGCAAAGTGTTGCATAATTGCACCGGCTGTCGATGACTGATAGGGAATACTATTCAGCTGGAACTTATCTCCATACGACATTGTTACCCTCTGAATGAATAATACGCTTCCTTGATAGGGTTCAAATTTTGAGATAAGTCAAAAGTGAAACGGCGGAGCTAATTGGATTGGCTTAGATATCATCCCATATGTAAATAAAAGGCTTATCAGTATTATTATTATGAGTAATGATACTGGCCAGCAAAAAGTTTAATTTAATTTCTCAGTACATTTTCTTTTACTGTCGTTGGATTTACATAGTTAGATTTTTCTAAAAATTGTATATTGTTTCCTGACATGGAAATATTTTGTTATATTTTATTTAAATATATTATAAGGAGACTGATAAGGAGACTAAAATAATAAATATTTTAAAAGTTCTTGAAAATATTTAAATGTCTTAAATCAGAATTTTAAATTTCGAGATATAAATAATTTGTTTGTTGTTAAAGAGCACAGATATATGTCAAGTCGAGCTACTTCCCGTTTTTTCTAACCCTTCTTATAATGAAACAGATTAGTTTAGATTTATGGCTCTAGCATATTTCCCTTTTTCTATTCAGAGCTGCCTCCAACTTTGTGTGCCGGCGTTCTGCGGTCAGTGTCCCTGACCTTAGACAATCGCCCAGCTCTCGGTGGCGAAAAAAAACAGTTGGATTTGCGTTCGGGGCGTTATCACGCTTATCACACTTGTTGGAGGTCCACGGCCACGTGTTCGATGTATTTTGGCCGAGCGCAACTGTCATAAATCTTGCATACGCCCCGTGGGCATGCGCGTTCTGGGTTCCGATTTCACGGCGTTCCCGAAAACATCGCTCCATTCATAAAGTGAGGCGATGTTTCGGTCGGCCGAAGGACTAGGATGCTGGGACATACGATGCTGCCAGGAACCGGGCCAACAGTCTGCTGTCTGGGGACTTGGACACGCTCAGACAGTTTGCGGTGATTCCTTCGACGAGGCGGTTGCAAGCTCTCTCGGCTCTCGAGTTGGTCGGAAAATCCTTTTCTCGTCTGGTGGTTGGGAAGCTAAGGAGATCGACTGGCGACCACACGAATTAGCCACAGATAAGGGCATAACATATTGCCAAACTAGTCTATGCGGTTAGCTAAAAGTTTCGCTCAAGTGTTGTTAAGTGCTGCAAAGTTGGCCGTGATAGTTAAGTGCGCTCGTAACTGAAACTCGGCCTGCCTCCTCTGAAAGTTTTTTTCGGCCCTAACTCTTCACCACTCTCCTTCCGGCCTGTCAAAATGTTTTGGCCCGAACTTTTCGTCCTGGCGGCCCCCAACAATTGAAGTTTTGACAACAAAATTTAGTTAAGCAAAGCTGCCGCCGCGGTTTCATATTCTTTTCCGGCTGAACTGCAGAGTGGAGTTTGAAGTAGAACAAAAAACGGGAAAACAGAGATTGCCGTGCACTTTTTGCAGCATTTCGATCCTTGTTTGGTTAACTACGTGAACCGCCAGCAAAGTGAACAGATTGAACGTGTGATGTGAATGGTAAGTGCAGCGGATGCTTTTCATTTTCCGCGTTTTTTTGAAAACTTCTACCTGTGCCAATCGATGAACTTAACTTCAGGCGTTTTCTGGGAAGCAAATCTATTTTTCTTTCAAAAAACTTTATGCATTTTCTGGGAATAACACCATTTTTCAGTTAAAAGTAATCTAAACTGTATCCAAATAAATTACGGCAACACTGCGTATGAGAAATAAATAAAAGCATCGTATATTTTTGTTTACGGTTAAAGTTTTTAAACTAGTTTTATCCCTGTAAAAGTGTTTAAAATTCTCGTTTAAACTAGACCAATTATTTTGCCTAACTTAACTTCACCTGCAGCGTTTTTCAGGAAAATATTTAATTCTTTTGGGAGGATATTATTTGCATTGTGGTTAAAATGTCAAATAAACTTTTTACTTTTAAGTGCGTATTTTATCTAGTAATTAAAAGTTTAAAGTTTTTATATTAAGTGAAATAATTAAATAGTTCCCGACTCTAAAGTGAAAGTGTTTCACCATCCCCTTTAAGCCAGATGAAATATTTTGCGCAACTTTGATGAGGGTGAAAGCATGAACTCCTGCTGTTTCCGGCTGAAAATTCAATAAAAATTCCAACTGGTCACAAGTTAAATTGAAAATGTTTTGCCATTCATTTAGTTTTTCGTGGCCGTATGTCAATCATAACCACTCTTCTGATGTGTCTCTTCTTCACCCAATTATCCATAGGTAGTCGAGTTTCCAAACATCCAAAAAGGTTCTTCCGAGGGTCTTTGTCCGCTATTTCCATGTGTTACTACTTGTGGTAATTGCTACTTTATTGTAGCTTCGTGTCCCATTACGAAATGGACACAAGGAGCCCAGGAATCCCAGAGGGTCAGATCCATCGCATAAATATGCTCACAGTTTGGGGCAGGCACACAGACACACAACAATGCCCTCCGAGAAGGACCCGAAATTGTGCGTGTCGCATCTATAGTTAAGTGAATATAGAGCATGCTGGGCCCACAAGGAGGTATGCCATCCACACATATTTTGCCTAGAACATTTGCACCAGAAATGGCACATGTCGTCTTTGGATATTCGAGAGAGGCATTTGAAAAACGCGTGAGAATTTAATTCCGGCTTCAAATATTGTCTACATATGGTTAGATATTTAATAGGGGTGAAATAGTTCAAAGATGAAAAATATTCTTATGTATATATACTTAAAAGTATGCAAAACAATCCCAAAGTTAAATTTTTATTTTCCACTGCATACTTTTAGACACCTTTATAATAGATTTCAGATTTAAGACCTTTTATTTATTTATTTTCCACCATGTTCAGTACACAGTTCATAATGTTTCTCCCGTTTACCACTTTAATGCCACTGATTGTTCTTGATATCTTGCCTTCTGGTATTTCGGAGCTCTTGTATTGTCAATAAGGGACATTCTTCAACAAGTCTGGTTAACATCAAAGGGAACCACACGCACAGGCAAACATGAGGTATCGAAGCCCCCACTTCCCGATCCCCGTGGCTACAGACACCCAAGCACAATACGACACATGGCAAAGGCAAGCTTGGCAAGTCAATTAAATTAGCCATAATATACGGCAAATGTTTGCCTAGTTACTGTACACTGTATGGGCTACGGAGTGCCGGACTTTACGCTCTGCATCTGGCATCATTGTCCCTGTTTGCATTTGGCTGCTCATGAGTAATGCGCACACATAATTATGAAAAATACACAGGGCACTCGACCGAACGAACGAACGAACTACAGTAAAGGCTCGTTAAGCCTAACACCCCGTGAGGCTGTGTTTAAATTGGGTCGAGGTGCTCCTCTGTTTATTTGTTGGTCTTGGCTGCACATCTGTGGGAGTTCCGCCGTCCTCAAAGACAACAATACATTTCGGCCGAAACATCCAATTCCGCAGGGCAAATAAAATAATTACCGGCAGAACGTTAAGACAAATTTTACTGGTGGGCCGTAAATTTTGCAGCCTCTTGGAAGAATATAATTTACGACTTATGGCCCATTTAGCACTGAAGCACTGCATCATCGTGGTTCAAATTAACTGACGATTGACCTATTCATTCGTAAACTTGCCCCGAGTCAAATGTGCAGCTGAAATGCGGGCGAAATCATAAAATCTGACACAAACATCCAGGTAGTTGTGTTTAATAAGTATAACGGAGGAAAGCAATTATTTGTAATTTACTGCCGGTATGTACAACGTTTATCTCCACAATTAGTAAAGTAAACTTATCAAAAAGTTGTTGAATAATGTCAATTTCAAGAACAAATGTTCTCAATTTCCAGAGCGAATATTCTCAATTCAAGAACAATGTGCTTGAATATTTCTTTCTGTGCTGGATTGTTAAAACTCTATGTCTGATTAATAGACAAACACTTCATCGAATTTCAAACTTAACTTAACTTGATGATTGACCCAAAGTCAAGAAGGCTGCAAAAATGTTCGTTACTCGCTGCAGCTTGTTATTAATATAATCCCACCGCCTTTAGCTCCTGGCTGTCTGGTAATTTGAACCCGAGGTCAGCAGGCCTATTTGTAAATCTCCGTAAGCCATTGAAGCATTTGCAGATCTGCCAATGATAATTCCGTTCAAGTAGCTCAGCTCGGCTCTCGGAAAATTCCAAAATACGGGGTCCAGTCCACAGGCACAAAGAAAGCAGCAAAACACTTATATAAAGAACAAAATCTGCGATAAATCCACAAAAACCAAAAAGCAAAAAAAGGAGAAAAATACGAATGAGAGCATGAAAATTATGGGCAGCAATATTTTTGCCAGCTTTGTTGCTTTGCCATTTGGCATTTTTGTGGCCTAGACGACGACACACCCACAGAGACACCAGGCAGGGGCTTAAATAAATAAAATAAATCAAAAATGTAAATCAACACTCGAATGTATATCTATATATGTGTGTATGCGGCTGGGATAATAATTTGCACACATATGCGGGGAAGGGTAGGGTTCTGGAATCTGGGATCTGGGATCTGGATAGGGGATAGTTGGGGGACACAGCATATGGGGGCGAAACTGTAACTCTACTCTCATTAAACCTGCCTCTCAGATTGTGTGTGCAGTCGTATTCGCATTCGTTCGTTGACTTTGGCATTCCTTCTTGTGTGGTTTGTCATTTGGTGTCGGTCTGTAATGAAAGAAATCATGACAAAGCATTCATTTATGGCCCCAGGAATTGTTTGGATTTGTCGAGTGTCAAAGAAAATATTAAATTATCCCAGGGCGCACAAAAGCTTCTAACGAAGCATTTATTTTGTTTTATGGATTTCCCATGCCTTCGTTTTTGCCTGCTATTGAGCAATAAAATTCATGAAAAATTCATGACTCACCCACAAAACTTTTAAATGTAATTGAAACCTAAACAACAATGGCTGCTGCCAATTATTTAAGAATATTTGCCTTAACAAGTGTGTAGTGTAGGTACTATTTTCAGGACTGACTGTCTGTCTGTCTGTCTGTTGGCAAACTTCAATTAAAATGCAGTTTCTTCTTCGATCCCGAGTACCGAGTCCCGAATGTCCTGAGTCCTGTCTCCGGGCGGACATCGAGAACCCTTTGACGAGTCTTAAATGGATTGCCAGCCAGGCGTGTTCGCCGGCATCTTCATTATAGAATACACAGTTTCCCGCTGGAGCAGCATCCCCACTTTATGTAATTCCGTTCATCATTTTGTCCGTCTGTCTGGCCCGCAGCCATGTCCACTCCACTTCCATTTGACTAACTGAAACGTGCCAGGGAAACAGGTCTTCCCACCCACCTTTCCCAAAGTCCAGAGACCCTTGTTACGGATCTCCTTTCTCCGGCTGCCTTTTTTCCAGACTGTCCGCCTCGCCTTACAGATGTTTATAATTCCGGGAGGAATCCACTTCATTTTTATCAGCTTCATCACGGCATCTTGCATTTTTGAAATGAAATTGTCGTCCCATTTCTTTGGCTCCCTGCTCATCAGCGCCATCAGCATCTTTAATTCCATTGCGCCCTCCATTTTTTTCCACCTTTTCTGGTGTCTGTCGGGCGACAGCGGCTTGTCATTCAATTTGACGCCACATTAATTCACTGCGTTTTGCTCCTTTTCGGTCAGCCGGATATTTGCATTCTTTCTCCTTTTAATTGCTTCGTTATGCGACGTGCTTGTATCTCAGTGCGGCCCACCCGGCGTATACGCACTTTAAAGCTCTTCGGGGAGTCGAAATAAAAGTTTCATATCCCACAGGTAATTAGCGAGTAATCAGCTGAAGTTCAAATACCAACTTTTGGCTTGTTTTCCAATTTAAGCGGCCCGTAAATTTGCTTTAAATGGTGAGTTACACTACAGGAAATAGCTTGTATTCTTATTATTATTAAATTTAAGTATAATAGTATTTGGCATAAGAAATATTTGTTTAAAAAAATCATCTATGGTTAAAACTAACTAAAAATAGGTTGAAAATATTTTAATCAAAAATTGTTTTTTTAAAAAAAGAAAAAAAATAACATAAAAATTGATCCTAACATTACACAGATAGAATTTATATATTTTAAACATAAATTTCAAACATACCTCATACTAATAATAATTTATTGGAGTCGAATGAAAAAATTAATTTCTAAAATACCTTCAATGTATCTAAAATTTTTAATGTTTCAATTAAAATAATTCTGATTATTTCTCTCTCTTTGGGTAAACTTTAATTTAATTAATAAATTAATTAATAATTGTCTTAATTAATAATTGTCTATTGTTTAGACAATTTGACCATATCAATTTAGTTTCCAAACATTTATGGATTTTCCGTGTAGCCTCTCGCCACAAATAGTTAATTTTGCTCTTTCGTTTGCACTTTATGGTGGGACTTTTGCCGCCTCGTTTCTGGATGCCTGCTCTTTCCACTATTTCCACTCCGCCCAATTCATTGGCTATTTTTCGCAGATTTCGGGCTGGCCTCCATTGTTTTGATTTCCGTGGTGCCGTGGTGCTTGTCGAGTGGTCGATGTTTGGGTTCTGGTTCTGGTTCTGGTTCTGGGGTTCCGATGTTTTGGGTTCCGTTGGCGAGTTTTCGGGGTGATGCTTGAATGGCAAACAATAATAAGCGCCTTCTGCGTCTTGTTTGCTCGTCCTCCATTCATCCGAACCCTCAGTCGCCAGTCGCCAGTCCTCTGTCCTTCGTCCTCGAATGTATGTATTCCGGCCTACAGATTTAGAGCTCCATTACCATGGGGACAGATGGGACACCGCAGAATGGAGCCAGCCGTTTGGCCAGGTTTGTTTGCCATTGGGCGATAGTTAAATTGGGCAGACAAATGCTTTGGCTCGCCAGTTTTCCCATTTCCAGTTTATCCAGTCAATGGATGCAGTTTAAATCCTGCAATTTTACTCCTTTTTTTTTGGGGGGGGGGACCTCTGGGATCCCTTCAACTGACATGTGCTAATGCTGTTCGAGAAATCCAAAGCCAAGGATTTGTTTGCCCAGTGTGTGTATATAAAATTGCCTTGGTCCGTTCGAGTTTGGCAAATAGCAGCAATGGGATTCAGCATTTTAAACTATGTAGTTAGTCAAATTCCTGTGAATTTTCCCATGGAATATATATTATTGAAAAGTTCATGTTTGGACTGGCGTGTGGGTAGTTGCTTGAACTAATTTTTTCGTTTGTTGCCATAATTTATTTGGACTTGGCCGGAGTTTCCAGTTTTTCCACTTACAATGTATGCCTCTGACACATTTCAAGGCATTTTCCGGTTTGCCGTTTTGTTTTCCCCCAGATTTCACTATACATATTTATATTGGCAAATACACAAGGGAGTGGGAAAGGGAGAACAACTATTTGGCACGTTATTCAGTTGGAGCTTTCTATTATTTTTGTGAATTTTCTTGGCAAGCACAATTGTCGACAGCCATCTAAGTGATTTTGTTTGTTGGCCCCAGCAGAAAGAGACAGTGCGATGGCATTAGAAAGAGAGGGAAATAAAAACAGACTGACCATGCACTTGGCAGAAATACAAGACTTTCATTTGCCCAATAGTCAGCGGGGACTTGGATCTCAGATCTCAAATCCCGCATTGATTGCTGCTCCATGGCCTATTATACTTAAGTGCTTATCATAATTTGTGTAGTCTGAGGAGGAGGCTCTACCCCTACATAATTCCTACTGCATAAGTCGCCTTAGCTCGCTGACGGGAATCCCCCGGAGGATCCAAGGGGAAATGGATTTTCCAGTGCCGGAATAGCAGCCGAGGAAAAACAAAGGAAAGAGAAATGTAATACACTTTAAGGCACTCGGGACAGTTGCTGCTTTATTTCCTCGAAGACACTTTAACTTTTATGATTCCATTTTTTAAGCCCGCCTTTTTGTTCCGAGTCGTTTATTCGCATATTGACGCCCGCGGCGATTTACCAGTTTAATAGGATTTATTTCTGCAATTTTTTCATCTGGTAATTTAGGCTTCTGTGGCTCTCGGTTGGAGGAAGGGAAATTCGGATTTAATTAGAGAGAGCGGAAATGATTTATTGATTGGCAGCAGCCAGGTCAATTTTTATATGAAATGTAGTTTGCCTAAAAAAAAGACAATATAAAAAAGGCAAATTAAATTATTGTTGAAAAATATGCCTTATTTTCCATTTATTCAAAATATGTAGCAAACTTTAAGCTGACAATATTTTTCAACGGATTAAAAGTCTAATGCTAAAAGCTTTGACGACTTATGTATTCAATGGCAGCAATAAAAGTAAATCCATTTTAGAGCTCAATCAATTTTCAATGAACATTTTCGGTTGAACCAATTTTGCTAAAGCATATTTAATTTGTCAAATCTGGTGCGTATGAAAAAGTCGAGTTAAGTGACTATAAATTTTATTCTTACTCTGCCTCTGCTTAAAATTAAATAAAAATCATACTTGAAATCTTCTTGAAGCGACGCAAAATCCGTTCTCAAGCCTCAAAACCGTTTTGTGGGATTTTCGATGTTCCAAACAGCTCAAACAAAACCCGAAAAATGAACTTTTAGTCGCAAATTTGGCTTGGGACCTTCCGCAACAAGCTCAGTGATGGCTATTTTGGATTACAGTCTCTGGTTTTTCCCATTTTCTCCTTCTTTTTTCATCCCTTTACCTTTTGCTCCTCGCTTTTCCTTTTAGCATTGTGTATTTGCTTTGTTTATCTGCTGTTCCACAGCTTTAGTTCCCCTGCTTCAACTTTAAGGATATTATCTTTTTGAATCCTTTGTTCGGCATTTTTAGGATTTTTTTTGGTTTGGTTAATGCCAAATTCAATTTATAAATTAAAGTTTTTCACTTAATTTCTCCCGTTTTTTAAAGCAGCCACTCTTCGATTTTTTCCAGTTTTTCTGCCACCCACAAAATCCATTAGCCTACGGATTCTTTATAAAGTTTGCTTTCTTCTTGCATTCCTCTCCAACATTTTTCTGCAGGCACTTTGATTTCATATTTGCCACTACAAAGCACAAGGAAATTCCCTCGATTTTATTATTTATTCTAATTTATTTCCGATTCTAATCTGTGTGCAAAATAAATAAAGTCTGATTGATTCGCAATTGGAACGGCACAAGTTTTTGTCGCTTTCGCACAACTTCACTTGGCACTTACGTGCCGCAGGATTTAAGCATTGAAATCGGATTTAAGCGCTATAAAATGGGGATGCTGCTGCAGAGGAGGGTTGTCACCACAAATGCCAGAGCCAAACATCAGGGCTGCCACCCGCAGCGCGATTTCGATGCCATCCCGGCGGATACGCAATATTTTCGCATTCATCTTCATTTTTTCACATTGTAGTGATATTTACTTGGCATTTTTATGCCTTTTCTTTTTTCGGCTTCCCTTTTATTTTTCGTAATATATAAATAATGTAGGTTTGTGTGTGGGAACGTGTGTAAGTGCTTTACGGCCACCAGCCGCGAGGATTTCAACGGTTTGTCTACGTTTATCTTTGTCACCCTTCCGCCTTTTTTGGCCTGATCCGATTTCCAGATTTCCTTTGCCGCAGAATATTGGCGGCATATCTAGCCCATAATGTCGTCATTTATTTCCTGGGAGGAACACGTGCGTGTCCTTATTTTTTGGTCATTTAAATATGTAAATCTAATTAAATTCCCTGAGATAAATTATTTAAACATAACCATTCGTCGACAACCCTTCGTTTCGGGTCCCATTGAATTTGGCCTAATACATTTAGATGTCACTGCACTGCATACTTATCAGTTAGTTGAGACTTTTCGGTGGCTAAGTGGCTTTTGGAGCGGCAAAAAGTTTTGCAAAGTTTTCGCTGCCAATTTGAATGGATAATTCGACACAAGTTTTCTGCTGTCAAAGCCAAAGCGAAACTTTACTGTCTACAATATATTTCTTTTTGGATTTTTGCAGCCCTGCTGTTGTCGTCTCTGTGTCAAAGCCAAAGCGAAACTTTACTGTCTACAATATATTTCTTTTTGGATTTTTGCAGCCCTGCTGTTGTCGTCTCTGTGTACTTGCTATCAATAAATAATTCATAAATAGACAGGCGCGCCTGTTTGTGTCTGCCAATAACATGGGCATATTGAGGGATGGAAAATGAAAACGCATTAAAATAAAAATCCCGAAATGCGGCGACTGAAGTGTCGCAAACACGCGTATAAAAAAGTCAAGCGACCACATTTCAAATTAGGGCGCACCCACAACCACCCACATTCATGGGGGAACCCATGAGGATGCTGGCAAAAAAGCAAAGAGCGAAATATAATGCCGCCACAAGAAGCACGCGCATAAATACCAATAGAAATGTTCGCATAATGCAATATAATAAACGTCAGGAGCAGAAGCCAAGAGAAAGGCAGCCGCAGGACGAGGTCGAAGGCTAAAGTCCTTCGTTCGGCATCGAGGGTGCCCTCTGATTGCGTGCTGATAACCCTTTTTCCGACTTCCCACTTTCCCACGAGTCACAGCTTTCTGCGGCGGAAAAACTGTAGCATCCATGCATAAACTCGTGCGAATAAATAGATGGGTGTATGCTTAAAGTTAACCAGGCTAAAATCCAATTTGGCTAACAAGACATTGTCACTCAAAGCGAGTGAGAAACCGCAGGGAGGAGCCTGCGGGGCCAAATCCCAGGGGAATTTGCTTATGAGCTCGACGGCTGTGATCGAAGGCAGTGACTCTTAACCCCGCTTAACCCCTCGTCCTGCGGTTTGAACTCACAAACTCACAAACTGCGAAATTCCTAGACAACGATTAGGCTGCTTATAAATGCAAGCATTTAATCAAAGCAATCAAGTGCACGGAAAATACGAATCAGTATTATCAAGTTGAAATATTACCCGAAATAACTGGTGATTAACAGCTAAAGATAAAATTTAAAATAAAATTAAAGTTTATTGCTTAAAATACTGAAAATATAAAATAATAAAATACATTTTATGAAAGGCAAAATTTTCAATTTTTCTTTTATTTTTACCAAATATATTATATATTTTTTTTGTAAAATAAAAATATATTTTATTCCATAAGAAAATGATATAATTTCTGAATTATTAAATAATTTTTTTCTCCGTGTGACAGTCAAGAAACACAAATCGCTTAAACTCATTTAAGCCAGCCGAGGACGTCAACAACAAATTCCCGGCTTAAACCGCCGGGCGACGGGCGCATCCGCTCATTAGTCTGAGAGCAGAGCAGCCGAGGAGGAGGAGCCAGGATCCCAGAGCCCATATGTATATCCTTTATGCCGCACAAGGATCAGTCACTTGGCTGTCATCGCTGTCAGCAGCCGCCAGCCGTTAGCCGCAAAATCTGTACAAAGAAATGCCATAAAAATAAACGCCAGCCGCAGTCACGACGACACCCGAAAACCGAAAACCAAAAACGGTGAAATGAACGAAAAATGCGGTTATGGCAGTTGGGCCCGCAAAATTTTACCGCCAACCGGATGGCTGTTAACATAATTCATTTCATGCGCCAACTTGAACGCCATGTGCCAAGTGCCGCCCCGAAATTCTCAGCGAAAAAAGACTAACGACTTTTAATTATAATATCTCAGGGGATTGAGAAGATTTTGAACTTGGCGATTTATTTGATATGCAAATGGTTTTTAAAGGCGAATTTTCGAAATTTATTTCCTTTGATAGATATTCGCAACGCCAAAAAAAGGGAAAGGGATTATACTTTTTTTTTCTGTTCGCTAACCACAAAGTAGCTCATCTTTGCTGAAAAGCGGCAAAGCCAGCTAATGGTGTCACTTTGCTGGGAATGGCAAATTAGCGGGGATTGCGCACTTTTTGCCAAGAATCAGGAGCTTAGAGGGGGAGGGGGTTAGGGGGCTTACGAGCACTCCATTCAGGTGGGCAACACATGGCCGGCAGGTGTGGGCTGTTGACACACTCTGCATGGCGAACAGCTACAGATACATGCTCGTGTACAACATGTCGTATAAGTATTTTAATTAAGCATCAAGAGGCGCACAAAAACACATGAAGAGCAAGTTTCGCGTTTTAATTAAGACCCACTAAACTAAGAAAGGCGGGGGCTTCTTAGCCTCTGGAACCCTCAATCCCTCAACCTCTCAGCCTCTCAGCCTTTCAACCTCTTAACCCCTCAACCCTTCAACCCGGGGGATCGGAAACTTTCCATTTAAGCTAAACTCACAGTTAAAATTTAATTTACTCGGCACAAACTTGCGGCGGCAGCTGCGCTCGCTGAATACCTAAAAAATAAAAATACAAAAATGGGAAAAAAGTGGAGCGAACGCGTACGCCGTACGTCATGCGGATTACTCATACGCCGTGTGCGCCCGAGATGTGGATGCTGCTGAATAAAGCCGGAGCTGAAATATCAGCTACCAAGTCCTCCGGCGACAGGTGGCGGAGACAACAACAAAAACGGCAACAACAGTGGCTGAAACAACAGCAGTGGCAACACAGCAAGCAAAACATCCACTATACACGTCCACCAGCTCACCAACTTCCGCTTTTGGCCCAAAAACGGTCTTAAATTGCTTGCATTTAAGCGGCGGCATATGTATTTCCATATATTTATATGTATCTCGTGCCAGCTGGATGCTTTTATTCGGCCTGACCTCAGCCTGCGCCTGAATATTACAAACATTTTATTTATCTGCAGAGCATAAAAATATTTTTAAGCTGCGAGTGGCAAACAACTGCCGAAAAATAAAAATATTCCAATTTAGATACTGGATTGCATTGGCGAAAAAGTGCGGACGAAATGGTGGCAAAAACAATAGCTACACGGGAAAAAAAATGTTTGTTAAATATTCAAGGATGGCACAAAAAACGCTAAGTTTTTAAAATCACTTTAAAATTTCCAAAAAAGGTGTCTAACAGTACGCAAAATAATATTTCAAAAGCTATAAATTTATTCAGGAAGACGCTTATCTTTTATTTACTCCATACATTTAGGAACAAATATTTTAAAAGTGATCTCAAATTGTAATGATTTTTGTTACTTTAATTATAAATATTTAAATAAAATTTAAGAAAGCCCAGAGCATTAAAAGTATTTCTTACGATTTATTGCCTTATTTTAAATCCTTCTTTTCAGTGCTCGAAAAGCAGAGAAAATAAACTTAAATTAAACGAATAGCGACAAAGTCGTTGGGAATAGAGCAAACTTTGCATGCTTTTAACAATCAAAGGGGGTTTTACGTGCTGCTCACTTAGCGTTTTGTGGTCGTGCCCGCCGATTCCGGGAATTCGAGAAAGTTCCCTCTTTACGGCAATGGCAATTCATTCGCAGTTATTCCAGTTCGCTCCTGCAGAAACTCCATTGTACTCGACTTTGCTTTACTTTACTCGATACTCCATTCTTCAGCCACTGAAGTCAATCAGAGCCAGCTGGATGCGGTAAGCGTCTTCTTCTCCTTCGATTGCCGGGGAATGTCCTCTTCATTAGATTTGCGGGGGTTTTCTGCTCTTCGGACGGCGTCTTTCAGTCTCCTGACTATTTGCTGAAATTGTGTTTTTCCTCTGCAATTTGATTTAAGCCAAGTGCCCGGGCGGTGAGTGCAGCAGTTCGAGTTGGAAAAGCAATAATACGGGGGGCGAAAATCGATTCCAGGGTGCACATACGTCATCTATCAGATGTGGCAAGAAGTGACACAAAATTTACATAGGCATTGGCATCAGCAAAAAGCTCCGTAATTGGTTTACTCGGTGGGTTAATAATATACCATCTTGGGTATCTCACATGGCATTAAGGCAGGCTATCATCACAAAAACCCTTTAAAATTCCTATATTCAAGGCCGAAGATAGAAAACTCGAAAGTATAAGTTCAGTTCGTAAGCATTTCTACGTGATTTTATTGCTTTTATGCCCCAAGAATGGCTAACAAGTGGGAGTCAAGTGTACGTGCGGCAAAGATGAAAACAAGAGAGAACGCTATAGTCGGGTTGTTGTCCCGACTATCTAATACCCGTCACTCAGCTAAAGGAAGTGCGAACGCTGTGTCGGGTTGGTGTCCCGACTAATAATCGTAACTCAGCTAAAGGGAGTGCGAGGGAGAAAGATATATAATTTTTGATTGCGTATAACTTTTTAATGAATGGTCCGATTTGAAAAATGTCTTCTACATTTCGATAGGTATAAATATACACAACAAAATTGCATTTATACTTCTCGGAAATCTTTAAAGATGTGGGCGCAGGACCCATTTTAAAATCGTTAGTGGGCGATTGTGGGCGTAAGAGGGGGCGTGGCGCTCGACTAAAATAAACTTGCGCTGCGTAGGAAGCCAAAGAATATGTGTGGGAAATCTCAACCTTCTAGCTTTTGTAGTTTCTGAGATCTCAGCGTTCATACAGACGGACAGACAGACAGACGGACAGACGGACAGACGGACAGACGGACAGACGGACATGGCTAGATCGACTCGGCTAGTGACCCTGATCAAGAATATATATACTTTATGGGGTCGGAAACGCTTCCTTCTAGCTGTTACATACTTTTGCACGAATCTAGTATACCCTTTTACTCTACGAGTAACGGGTATAAATATATCTGGGAAAGTAAGCAAACATTTCAGCTTTTTATAACCCCAACCCAAATCATTTTGTGCTCCATTGGAGGTTCTCAAGCCGATGGCAGCCACACAGAAAATTCCTGATAAAATGGTGGATGGCTGGGTAGAGTTAAGCGATAATTCATTTAGCCGCTCCTTCGGAGTGAAGTCACCATTTCAACAGGTGCCTTTCGCAGCTATTTCCAATCTATATGCAGCAATCGGTGTTAAGCAAACGTGTAAGCATTGTGAGTTGAGCACTAGTACCTGGATTCCCTCCGCCGACGGGGAGGTGGAAAATGGGGGCCTTGAGAATCCCTTGAGGACTCCTGTGCAGTGGCAACAATTTCCCCTTTTCCGAGTTTACTACTGCACAGGCACTTCCATTGAAGGCAGTGGATGCTAAATCCCTGCTCTGCTCATATTGTCACGTGATGTGACATCGTTAACGAGGATTTATGCAGATTCTTCATCCGGGCAACAAGTCTTTGGAGCTACTCGGCTGAGCTGTCTAGAAGGTAGAAAACTGGGTTGAAAATTTAAGTTTCCTCTTAACTATGAAACAGTCGCCATTTTTTTCTGGAGGTTAACTACATTGCAAAAACTGTTTCATGGAAAAATTTGAAACCAAAAACTGAAATTCGGAAATAGCTTGTAGAGGCGAACTAAGAAAGGATTATACAATATTCTGAAAGGAGTCTGAGCTACCATAACTTCTTCTCACGATTTTGTCTTGCACAGGCTTAATATTATTTAGGCAGGGCTTATAAGCCAACAGACCAAGTGGGATGGCCCAGAAAGTGCAGCTATTAAGCCATGTTTATTATAATTCAAATCACTTAGCACACATTGCGGGCCGTTTGAGTACGCTCCAATGGCCACATCATTAGTTTTGCGTGTGTGACTCCGCCTGTTGGCCACGGCACGTATGAAAATGTACTTCATAATTGTCTGGCCAGCATAACTGCCAGAAAATTGTGATTTTGTGGAGCTTGGCCGGCTGCCTAAATCGGACTTACCTGGGTAATTTAGAAGGCAAGGATCCCAGTAGATGGCAAGGACACAGAGACAGACAGTCACTGCCACAAAGTATTTACCTCGACTAAAAGGACATTTTTCCGAATGGGGGCGTTTCGAGTGCAAAGTGTGTATAAATAAATCAAAGTTTATTTAGTGACAGACACTTTGTGATGGAACCGAAGGAGGGAGTGGGCGTGCACTTTGATTTGCCGAGGTTCAAATTTCCGCAAGCCAAATGCTAGAAATGAGCTCCAATTCAAAGGGCCTTTGCAATATGGCATTCAAAGCTGAGGGGCTGATAGGAAATGTTATGAATGTGCAATCACACAGCTGGCAGCTACAGCTGCCGAGAGAGCAGGTGACAAAAACAGGGGGAAAACCGAGGCAAAACCAAGGGAAACCGAGGAAAAGCCCCCAACTGGGAAAGCTTAAGAAATGAGCGAAGGGGGGAGTGGAGCAGAAACAAGCTGCAACAACACAATGAAACTTGCCAGCGGATATTAAAACTATTTTACAGCTGCTTTGTGGCAGTCAGCTTCCACTTTTCCTCGGCTTTTCATTCCAGTCGCTCCTGCATGCACTTGACTTTTCGCCATGTGTATGAGTGTGTCGGTCGGTGTCTTCTTCTTCTTCACCCGGTACTCGTTGGCTGATGGGTATATTACTTTCCTGCGGATACATCCGCAACAGGCGGAGGAAGCTGGTTTCGTGGCATATGAGGCGGATGTTTAAGAACTGTCGTTTTTAATGGGGAATTTTGAGTATGAAATGTACGACGAATGCAACAAAACGAGAAAAAACAAGAAATGGGTAGATTTTTACAAAATTCCTCTAATTTTCCAGTCAATGAGTTTTTTCACCAAAATTAAACTACGTTTAGCTTATAATAAATTTTTATTTTTTCAGAATTTTTCAAAATAATTATGATGATTAAAAAATATACTAAATCTATTAACTCTTTTTACTGGTTTCTTACGCTTCATAACATATTATCACTATAATAGACCAAAGTGAATTAAATAACCATAACTCAAAAATAAATAAAGATAAGAACCATATCTTAAAGTTAAACCACCTCACCTCTACAATAAGTTAAAAAAATCTTTTCCTTTTATGGTCTCTTTGCTCTTGATTCTAATTTATGATCCGTGCAATTTGCGAGCTGCATTCAGGCGCATGCCCAGCGGCAATATTTTCGCCCATTCAAAAGTTATTTTGTTTGTTGTGCAGCGGTATAAATTATGAAAGTGTTTTCACTGGACCAGTTCACCCTGCAAAAAGCATTTATTTATTTTACTCTTTTGCTCTTTGGATCTTGAATCTGAATCTGAATCTGAACAGCAGCGATTCAGTTATTTCTGCCTCACTAAATCCATCTAGGATTCAGTGTTATTTAGTTGGAATCTGCTCGCTTTGCCTTTGGCAAAATCGTTGCTTGCTTTTATGTGTTGTTAACACGTGTTCAAATCATAAAGCTTAACTCGCTTTGAATATCCTTTATGGCCACGCGCAGGGCGCCATTGTTATGCAATGTCTTGATAAATGGCTTTTCAGAGCCAACTCTGTGGCCATTTTCCTGTCCCTCCATTTTCCCCATTTCCCAGCGAAAGGGGAAAGCGTATGTAAGCCCCCGGTTTCTGAGAGCATGCCAAACCCTTTGTGAGTGTCTCAGGAACACTCTTGCCTTTGCTTTTGCCTTGCCCCCTGCCAGGCGGAGTTTGCTCGCAAAATTGCTATTGCAGGAGGAGCAAAAAGCAAAAAGCCCTGCATTCTAACCCCAAATTGCACCCTCACGTTTGCATTCTCCAGATGTCCGCATTTAAATGGTTTTGCCCCCGAACCAATGAAGTGTGTGGTCCGTTTTTATGCATTTAATTAAAGTATTATCTACAAATCCTTTAGAAACCGGCTTTTAGTTTAATTTAATACAATTCTTTATCAATTTAGTAAGTTTTATAATAATATACCCGTTACTCGTTGATAAGGAAAACTAAATTTTCTGCTAGATGGCGCTACTTTCTAGGGAATGATTGCATATGTTTAATACACTCACACTTATTCAAACTATAAACTATAAATGTTCAAATTTTCAATGGTAATGTAAAACAAACCTGTGTAAATTAAAGATTAAATTAATGAAAGAGCTATTTTTGGAAATTATTTAAAAGCCAGCCGCTTACACGAGTTGAACCTTTCGATTTCTTTCGACACATTAACCTAATTGGCTTCTTCTCTTCCACTGCTCCTAATAAATTGTTCGGGGATTACATGGATACTTAAAATTGTATCTCAGCATTTTCATCTTCGGCACGACAACTTTTTACGTCTACCTTTTTGGCTTTGGCAAAAGGTAAGCAACTCTGCGATGAGTGCCAAATTAAGGATGGTAAAAGGCTGTAGACCCAAAACCTAAGCCTTTGAAATGGTTTTTTAATGTGTGTGGGGTTTGGCGATGGTTCAGTGCCTCCACTTTCGTCTCCGAATTGGATTAAATGTTTTTCGGGGCGGAATGACATTTTCGGGGAGCGAACTTTTGGGCTTTGCTGTCGTCGGGCTATTAACACCTCAGCTTATTGTTAATTAAGCCCGCTTGCTAACTGATATAATCCTTTATACCTCGTCGTCGTCCTTTGGGGCAAACTTGATTTGTCAACTCGGTTAATTACTGGCTTAGAGAGCCACTGCTAAGACATTAATGGCATTAATTAACTGATGGCTTCAGGGCTTAGCCAATTCAGACACTCAACGACTGTCGACTATCCCAAATACAAGCCAAAGTAGGAGGACCGAAATTGATGGCATTTAAGCCGAGGCAGTGGGCTAATTAGAGGCTGATTAAATGGACTGGATGGCAATTGACGGAATACTTTAATGCAGAACATTTTTAATGCCTTTCCAAGTACCTACTTTTTAAAACCGCTGACCAAACCATGACTTTTACTCCGCTTAAATCTCAGCTTAAATACTTACGTATTTCATTTACATGTTTCCGTCTGTTCTACCAAAATCCCCCCCTTCTCCTACCATTTTCCCTGGCATTTCCCCCGACATCTCGGCGGTAAGAAAATATGACAAACACAAAGTGCTGCAGACGATGAGCTGAGCAAAAACAGAATGTCATAAAAATACACACTTACTTGCGGCGTGTGTGTACATATCTTTACGTATAATCCGGGGCAGGGGCAGCAATAAGACAGGTTCCATATCCATAAGCCAGATGCCGGGATAATGGAGGCAAAGGACGCGTCGGAGCAGACAGAATAAAATCACATTTTCCCAGCCAAAGCATTTATGATCCATTATGCTCTTAACTAACGGCTCCGGCTTTTGTTTTCGCCCATAAAAAATGGCAGAGAATATAATAGGGGAATATGCGGGCAATGGCCACAAGGTCACAAAAATATTTATATATTTGGGAGTATTTTATCGCCTGATGATTATAGATTTAATTAGATTTTTAGTTTTATCTGCAGCACCCATTAAAAATAAATACTATAAATAAGCACCTAGAAACAGATATATTTTGAGAAAGCCCACAAGGTCAAAGAGAAAATGTGTATTCAAGAGTATTTTATGGCATGATTGTCAGTTTTATTTGCCACACTCATACTAAATTTAATTTTACTATTAAGATAATGTTTATACTTAAGACTACTTTATTGCCTGATGATTGTAGATTAAATTGGATTTTCAGTTTCAAAAAAAATATTCATCTATTATATTTAAGAAGTGCCACATTTAAAAACAGAAGAAATGTAAATTGTATTGCATTAAAGCATTGCAAATATTAAAGAATTGATAGCCGAGGCATTTCAAATATAAGCAGACCTCAGACCGACATTCCAATGCGAATATGCGAACGGTGGTTTATTGAAGATGTCAGGCATTCCGCTCGGAATATTTGTCACAGGGCATTGTGGGTTAAATAAAGAAAATAAAATGGAAAAAAATAAAATAAAATAAAATACAACAGCTGGGATGCAACGCATGTGTATTTGTATTTGTACTTGATCAAATTGCAGTCACTTGTCCGCACGGGTGTGTGGGTTTATTGTTGACACATTTTTAAGATGTACCCTGAAATATGAATACCAAATATGAATGTCGTGGCACGGCACTAGAGAAAGTACAAAACACGTCGTGAAAGTGGAGGTGAAAGTTGAGAGGGACCGTGGGATGATGAGACTGGGGACTAGGATGATGATACCATGCCATGCTGATGCATCTGTGGGTGTGACACTTGAGAACAAAAAACGCTTAAGTGGTTCAATGTCTAAAGAGCCACCCATCAACCCATCCAGCTATCAAACCATCCTTCCATCCATCCACGTTGACGTTGATTGTTGAGAGCGATAAGAGCGTTGCCCTAATGACACTTTCGCTGGGAAGGAGAAGCGATGTCCTTCAGTTGATGTCCTCATAATCGGCTGAGTGGAGACCATTAATGCATCAGATTATCCTGACTACCCACGTATTTATCTTTAATTCACCCAAGCCCATATATACCGCACTCAATCGCATTAATCATTTAATTGTGACCGCAAAAGCCCTACCATATTAACAATCAATTAATGCTATTCGAATAGGTTTTTTATCCCGCTATCTGCATATGAGCACCATATGGTATTAATATCATTTAATCCGTTCCGAACAAAAGTAAATCAGTGAAAGCTCTGCTATTGATTTAATGAAGCTTTGAATAGGAAAAAAACGAGCATATTTATTAGGTTTATGAAAAACCATAAAAGCTCGCACAAATTAGTTAATTTTATTGTTAGTTTTGAAGTGAGAGCCTCAATTTATTCAGACTGTGTCACACAATTATTCAAGTGTTATGGCCGCTAATTGTCCATTTGGTTCGTCGGTTCAATGGGCTTATAAAATGCGAACTACCAATTGCCAGTGACAAAACCCGTCAAAACCATTTTCTGCCCCATTTAATGGCCGATTACAAAAAGTCAAAAGAGCGGGAAATGAAATAAAAATGAAAATAAAACCAAAGCCGGATTGAATGAATAAATGACCAGCGAAAATAAACGAAGCACTTAAAAAACTAACCATAATAATCAGTTGTAAAGGAACTAACTAGCTGTAACTATTTCCGCCAAATAACGAAAACAATGCGAATTAGAAGTGCATAGTTTCGCTCGCAAACTATGCAAATATTTCGGTTTTAATGACGTGCATATTTGCTGATTTTAATTAAATCACTAATTACGCGAGAATACAAGTTTGCATTTATGAGGCCACCGCAGTGTTAATTCCGTTCAAAATAGTTGAAAATAATTAAATTGAACTCCATACTTTCACGGGCTCGCTCTCATTTATATATGAAATAAATAATTGATGTCGGAAAAATGGGCAATTTCATGTTGTTTTCCGCATCAAAGAATATGCAAAAGCCACATGGCACGCATTTTCAGTTAATGAAATTAGCATTAGGTAGATAATTATGTTTTTTTCGATCGAACTAGGTGACCTCTGCCAGTTAAATCGACTTCACTCCTCTCTGAATCCCTTCAGTCAAAGTTTTCTAACGCACGAAACGTATTTCAAAAATTCAAGTATAAAGTTTTACCTATATTTTCGTAGTGATTTAATATGTTCATTCGCGGTGATGTGCCTCGTAGTTCCCGGGGCAAGATTCCCCAGATCCCCAGCTCCATGACTCCCTATGTGGCGACGGTGAAGAGGGGACCCTATACGATGACTAATCCGGTTTACAACAGTGGCAATCCCAATCTGGTGGCCTTTGATGGTCAGGTGGAGGCTGGGGCCCAACCCAAGCACACCTTCAATGTGAAGAAGGATGACCTGGCGAATAACTATCGCCATCATCAGCGACTGATTCCAGTGGCTACTTCCAAGAGGACAGGGATGCCTAAGACACGAACCCACATGGTGATGAATGAGCAGCGGGAGTTGTACCGCCAGCATCGCGAGCGAATGTCCAATATCAGGGGCAAGGTGAACACCTACCTTCCGCCACCGAAAGTCAAGATCGAGGGCAACAACATGGAGCTGTCCTACATGGAGATGCTGACGGCTCTCTACAAGAAGAGCAACAACACCCTGCGCACCTTCACCAAGTCCCCGGAAAGATTGGCGGCTGGCCGATGGCGAAATGCGAATGTTGCCCGGGAAAAGGAGCGTCGGCAGCTTGAGAAGAACAAGGAGTTCCACAAGGGCGGCGAGCTCTTCGATCCGCAGCTGGGAAAGTCCAAGAAGAACAAGCCCAGGTCCTCGGGATCCTTTAGCTGCGAGATTCCCCTCCATGTCCTGCATCGCTACGAGAGCCTGATGGACCAGTGCGAAGTGGGCATCCTGTGCAAGCTGCTGCGACCGCAGATCTACCTGGACTTGGAGGTGCGAGAGGCCCGCCTCCAGGGCAGACTGACCATCCAACTGTTCACCGAGGCCTGTCCCCAGGTGGTGCTGGAGTTCATGAGGATCTGCACCCAGAACAAGAGCCAGGCGATCGTCTTCACCCGGGCTTTGGCGCCCATCTGGATGGAGGGACGTCTGGCCATGGATCGGAGGAGGAGCGGTGAACCTCTGACCAACATCGAGCACGACTTCGAGGTGCTTAACCACGGCGTGGATGCTGGGATCCTCTCCTTCCCCAGTCGTTATGTCAGAGGAAACGCCAGGACGTCGGCGGTGAACTTCACCATCAGCTTCAAGCCGCTGTCCATTTTGAACGGCCGGAGGATCGCCTTCGGGAAGGTGAGGAAGGGCATGCAGCTGCTGGAGAGGATTCAGGGCGCCATCGGCCACCTGCCCATGGGCCACAACATGATCCGGCTCACGGACTGCGGAGTGGTGGAATAAAGGCTTAAATTCCTCGTAGATAATTGGGATCTACTAGTGATACTACTGGTAGCAAGGATAAAGATCCTTATCTAGAGAAAACTAGAAAAGTAAATACAAATTTTTAAGTTATATTTGAACAATAACAATAAAGATGTATTTTTTAATAAGGAATATTTTTATGAACTTAATTGGCAGGTCTTAGTATGGCATTTTTTCTATAATATTAAACCGTATAAATTCAAAACACCTACATAAAGATATGGAAACAATTTAGCCAGGATATTTAAAGAAAAACGAATCACAATACCTTTGAAAATACTGTCACTGTCAAATACAGTGATCCCTGTCAATCTATACGTATTTCACAGTTTCATATTCGAATCAGTGGAAGCAACTCATAAGCTTCTATATTTTTCTAAAATTCAGTAAGTTTATACTTTATCCCTCAAGTTACAACAATTAACCTCTTGAACATTAGAGCATTCCTCGATATGATTGTGGTTCATGACGGCCTGAATAGTCCAAGGGGGCACGACGGAACAGGTGATGCTGGCGAAAATCGGTCGCCTTTCCCAGACAAATACCTCATGCGTAATACCCGGATTCTCAGGGCCTCAAATGCCCAAATCCGCGAGGTGCCCATGGAGGTCCTCGAAGCAGCTCAACGGGAGATGGTCAACATCGTGAGCCTGGATGATAACTTGCTGCGCGAAGTTCCCAAGGATCTGAACCTGCTGGCCGAGCATCTCACCCAGTTGACCCTCAACCTAAACCAGATATCCTACATACCCACCAACATCTCGCAGTACTCCAAGTTGTGGGTGCTCAATCTTTCGGGTAATCTGCTGTGCGATCTGCCCATGGAATTGGGTGGTCTTCAGTTGCTCCGCGAACTGGATATCTCGCACAACCGTTTTCAGCGCCTTCCCACCTGCATTTACGAGCTGAAGTGCCTGGAATCCCTGTCGGCCCACGACAATCGTATCAAGGGCATCGATGCCAGCGAAAAGGGTCTCGGTGGCCTGCGGGAACTGCATAATCTGAATCTGTCGAACAACGATATTCAGGTGGTGCCGCCAGTCCTGGGAAATATGAGGAAGCTCGAGAATCTGGGGCTCTGGGGCAATCCCTTCCGCCAGCCGCGTCACCAGATCCTATCGATGGGAACCCAGGCGGTGTTAAGCTACCTGCGCACCCGCATTCCCATATAAATCGCAAGATGATTACTGTGTTCAATTGAAATTTCAAAGTATTGTAAAATAAATGGACGGCCTTGTCTTTATACTATTAAATGTAAATTATAGTTTGATTTAATATATTGGGTTATAAGCTATAATAAACACCGCGTCTTTTCGATTTGGGATGCATTTGAGAAAAATTGAGAAAAATATATTTTTAACCAAAATCCAGATCGTTTTCTTTCGCGCAAATTAATCAGATTTTGTATTTAAATAGCAAGCTTAGCTAGATTTGTCAGAAAGACAGTTGAATATAAAACAATTTGTCTGCAAAAACACAACTCTACTCCTTATTGCTCTTATACAAATTCTCAAAATGTCGAGAAGTTCAAGACCATCAACGGCAGAAAATCTGCGTAAATCGCAGAAGCCAACACAGGTTTTAAAGAAACCTGCGCCGTAAGTTATATTGTAAAATATCTGGAATATGTATAATGCATAATTCCTGCAGTCGCAATAGATCATATGATGGGGATGCATTCGTCAATCTCTTTGGTCATCGCGGGGCTCGAGACATCATGATTTTGGACAGTCTTGGCGTTCCCCTGCGATCCACTTGCAGTCAGAGACGCACTTTTCACTATGTCACCAATCTGAAGCCTCTTCTCTTTATGGCCCGCAATGTGGTGAGGGACTTGGATCCCTCGAATGACATAACATTCATGCGGATTCGATCCAATATTGGTGAAATTCACATGACACTGGGCACCGATTTTATTTTGATTATAGTGCAAAAACTACGGAAGCTCAGAAGAAGTTCGGCACTATAAAATAATTCACTATTGCGTTGCGTGCGTTTGTGTGCGGAAGTTAATTGCAGTGTACCCTTGTCGATCCACTAAAAATTAAATTCGATGCAATTATGGCAAATGAGACGAGGTCCAAATTGTTTTCCAGGGAAATTCGGGGAAAGCCCTGCGAAAGCAGAGCAAACTAATCCGTTTATGCAGCGCTTGCAAATCCGGAAAATGCATCAAAGCGGCAATTAGCACGGCATACGGGGATATGTCAGTTGATTTTTGGGCTGGCTTCGCTGTTCTGGGGCTTTGAATTCAGCGATCTCTCAATTGGTTCCACCACACTCATTAATCTTTCCCGGCCTTTGGCTTTTGGCCTTTTGGTAGCTTCATTAAAACCCAATCACGCTGGCTGTCAGTCCGGCAAAAACACATCCAACTACGCGCCGAACAGCAACAGATTTCGGGAAAAATTAAAAGATAATGGCAATTACATTTCGCACGTCTCACAACGTGCCTTATGTTAAACTGTTGGTTCTGGCCTCAGTTGGCTTTATTCATTTATTTCGACAAGGCATACACAAAAACAAGACTTGAATTACTCTGGTAGGATATATTTGTGTAATACAAAGTACAGAGAATTAAAAACCACGTGGTTAATTTAATATAATACTTAATACTTATAAGCTTTTAACATAAAGGATTTTGATTCCCTTATAAAGGTGTTTAAAAGTATGCAACACTTTATTTCAAGTTCGCAAAAGTGGTTGTTCCTTTTTATTGCATACTTTTAGGCGCAATTATAAGTGATTTCCGTTGCTCCTTTGCACACTGGGCCAGCCGATCAGATTTTTGGCCAAAAATACGTTTTTCTTTTTTAAGAAAATGACCAAATTGAGTTTGGGATCCTTTTTATAATACATTAAACTAATTTATGCCAAAGTTTCAAAGAATTCGGGCAAGTAGTTTTCTTTTACCATATTTTCAAAGTGAAAAATTCATAAAATATTGATGGAAATGAAAAAAAATTTAGAAGTCAAAGATGCTGATGTTGCTGTTCGACTTCTTTCCGAAACTTGCAGAAGGGATTATTTTCAACAAGTAAAAAATATAATATAGCTCGTATGTCTTACTTGTTTGCTAAAATAAATGTAATTGTTAATTTTTACGCTTTTTTTCAGCAAATGAGTACTTTGCTTTTCGAGTGCCTTCGAGTGCCATCCCCAAATTAGTTCATTCCTTCAAAAAAAAATTCGTTGATCAATTTACTAAAAGCGTAGCCCACCGACTCGATGCGGTTTTGCCTTAGTTTTCGGTAATTTAAGTTTTAATTGAAGGCTTAACTCGAAGTCGAGCTATTTTGAAGAGCTTAGCTAAGAGAGCCCAAGAGTATGCCATACTTTATTTCTTCAGGTTTTGGTGAACATTTTGCGCTCAAAAATTTGATTTTAGTGTGACGAACATCTAAAATCTACTTTTTACGTACACTAATCGATTATGGTATTTTCCAAACCTATATCTATCTATTTAATCATGACTATGCAAATAAAAATGTAGCATACTTTTGTGATGACTTCAGAATATGTCAAATTAACATTAAACAAATCAAAAAACAATATTTTTAAACAATTTTTTTTATATAATTTGATTATATAAAACTTAAAAGGTAACAAGAACAAAAAAATAGAAATTTTTTTTAAATCGATTGTTTGATAAACGTTGATGTGGAAGCCTCCGAAAGTTGCACTTTTTAACGGTCCATAAATCTTAAATGGCATAATATTTTTTAGTGATGTCAATTTTTTTTAGTTTGTTTTATCTCAAACTTTATTGTTTTCGAAAATGAAAGAAGTGCGTCTTCTAGTTATTTTTTTAAAAAGAAAAAACCGAAAAGTACGTAAAATTTTCCGACTTTGGTCTGGATTATCTATATCATATAAAATTCCAAGAAATTTTACTTTTAGTTCGTTGGAAAGTTCAATCTTTTAAAAAAAAATCGCAAAAAACTGCATCCTTCTAACTGTCCTAGGAAAGAAATTACAGATTTTTGGCCAAAAAATTAACTTTCTGGCCCAGTGTGCTTTGTATAATCAAGGAATTAAATCTAATTCACAATGATGAATTTATTCAGCGATTCCCAATCAATATATTTGTATACATAGAATCTGGTACAGTTTGCCTAGCTTAATTTATAAAATAAAAGTCAAATTGTCCCACGGGGCAGGAAATGGCATAGAGCGACAATGAAATTTGGTTTGCCTTTGTGTGCGCCCATTGTTCGGCCAATAATTCGGCATTGTTTTAGTTTCAAATTGCGCGTATTTATTCAACCTGTTGTTGGCACAAGGGCAGTGGCATTTGTCCAGGGGCTTAACGTGTGTATTCTGTGTATTTTGCCGCCGTTTAAGCTCCCAGGATACATGTGTTTCATTGTTTTGGTGCCGGCTGTTTCATTATTCAATGTGGTGCAAATATTTATGGTTTGTCTGTCACCGAATACCAAATCCGAAAACCTAAATCGGCTAAACGCAAATGTGTTATTTACCAAAAAGAAAAAATGGAAAGCATACTTTATGAATAGGTTTCGCTGGGGGAGGGATTATGCCATCAGATTACGGGTCGTGTTGAAAGGCCGCATTCATCATTTTGCCAAAGGAGTTCAAGGAGTCGATTGGGAAATCGCTCGACGTGATTAAGTGACCAAACTGCAGAGCATTCGACACATGTTGACATTTAATTTATTCGATTCGATCAGAGGAGAGTCGAATGCAGCAGTTCAGCAGTTCAGAATTTCAGTATTTCAGCATACGGAATGCATTGACTTTCAATGAATATTCGAGAGTTATTAATAATGTAAAAGGGGGGAATTTACATCGGCCACTCCGTTGAAGTGTGAGCGACTGCCGTTTTAATTACCAGCCGCATTTAAAGAGTTCTTCCCTTTAAGTCGGGGGCGAAAATCTCCCGCCGTCAATCGAAAACACTCGATTTGCCCCGAAGGATGCGGAATCCAAATAATTCCGTCGTCTGGGGCGCGATGAGTCGTGAAATTGCGTACAAGCGAATATAATTCCGAAAGGTTAAGGGCCATTTGGCCAGACGACGACGACGATGGAGTCACTTGAATACCATCAAAAAGCCTTTGGGCAGATGAAACGATTTTCGCCACCAGAAGTGGAAGCCTAACGTTTCTGTTTATCTGTCGGCCAGCCAAAGCCGATTACAAACTGTATTTATTAATGGTGTGTACACAAAGCGAACTCTTTGTAATTATTGCAAATAACAGTATGTAACATTACTAATTTATGATTTTTTAAGGGCGTAGTTTCGCGTCTTCTTTTAAAGGGCTTAAAAAGTCCTTAAAAATCCCATATTTTGGGGTTCAAAAGATAAAGAGTAGAACTTTTCAAATGTTTTAATCTATTGCCTATAATGTCGATCCAAATATTAAGTTAAACGGCATTTTCCGAATCAAGGTAAATAAATTAAGCTTCAATTTTGTAACGCAGTGTAATTGAAACAATACACGTTTGCCTGAATTTATTCCATAATGCCAAACTAAAGCCTTAGAAATATGAATATTGCAGCTGGCTGAATAAATGATCTGTTAAGTGGACTCCATCAGGGGTTTCTCCACCTCACCTCCTGAATTCCATGTCCTTGTTTTTGGCCAGGCAACAACACATTCCCATGACTAATGGTCTTCCCTTTTGCCGCATTTTGCGGACATTCATCTTGCCAGCCAATCCAACATGTGCTGTTGCCCTTAATTAGTGCCATTTGAGCCCTTTTCGGGTTGGAAAGGGCAGGATTAAAAATGATGCCGAGTGGGGAAAATAAGGGAGCATTTATGGAGGAGCAGAGCTCATCAGTCGGATTTCGAATTTCGCATTTCGTATTTCGGCATTTAATAAATTAAATGCATATATGGTTTGACACTGATTGCCTTACTTGTCCAATTTGTCAGGCGAAATCAAATCAATCAGAGAGCGTTATGAACTGTGCACCGTGCAATATTTATTGAATGCATAAATTTAAAAATTATAGTCCACAACACAGCGCGATGCCGATAGCAATTTAAATATTATTTATATTGACTGCCTGAAAATTATAACGACGACCGCTGGAATTAAACTATTTGCATTGTTTGCTGGGACAGAGAAAATGTAGGGGCCTCATTGTTCTCGCGGAGAACAAAGGACCACTGGCTTTAAGGAATCTTTCGTTTTAATTACTTTCCAATTAAGCCTCAATTAAACGAGGTTCTTAAGTCCTTGGGAAATAAGTAAGAGGATATATGTGCAATCAAATCCAGCGAAATCATCATTAGGCAGTCGCTTTGCAAAAAGAGATCTGAAGTGCAGAATGCAATCTGCCGACTTAATTAATGAAAACACATGTCGGGCATTAATATCATAAGGCTATAGGGCCAAGAAATCGGTGAGGGGGAAAATGACTTCCGATTCAGGCAGTAATTAACTTTAACTTTCGGTTGCGGGAGCCATAATCTGCCGCCCACAAAAGTCTGGCAAAGGCAGTGGAATATCGAAAAAAGCGCCAAAGGATAGGCTTTAATTGCATGCAGTGGCTTTAAGAGAGAAACATCCTCGACACAACGAATTTCCATCGCCATTTCCAACCACCTGCCGCCGAGGGCTCGGAAAACTCTGCTTATTTCGTACTTGAAAACTAACATGAGCCCAATACCCGGAGCCAAAGATAACTTTGTACAATGTGTTTTGCGTTGCGGTTGACGATTTTCCTAGCCTACCCCTGCATTTTCCCTATACGGAAAGTACATCCTGACAGCGCAGTGGAAAATTTTGAATAATTACATCAGGAAAATAATTTAAGCCGGCTTGTTAGTTGAGGAAAATGTCTGTTTTGCGTTGGGGCTTTATCACTCAAAACATGTATTGAAAAGTCGTAATTAAGTATGCGTAAGTAAGTGCATGTAAATCAGAAGCTTTTCAAATGATTTCATTGAACTTGGCTCCTTTGAAAGTAGCTTTTGGTAAATAATGGGAAAATTAAAGAGATTTTAGTAAAAGGGGAATATACAATCGATCAATCCAGTTTTTTGTAAATTCTACATGCTTTCTATATATTTTCTATACACTTTCTACATGTACTTATTTCTAAGTTTCAATTTAAATAGAATCATTTATCTACCGATGCAACTGGAGTTCCCATGGCACTACCAACCTCTTTGAGACTTTTGCCACTTTCCCATTAACACAAAAAGTCTAAGCTCCCCACTTGAAGCTCGCAAATGTTGCTGCTAATTTCTTTAGACGGTCGCACATGCATTGCAATTCCTTGGCAAATTTCGGAGACTTTTTTGGGGGGAATAGGTGGGTAGGTAACCGGGGGTCCACTGGCTGCTCCTTTCATTTCTGGGGGGCAAATACTTCATAACAAGTTTGATGCAACTTTTAAAACATTTACGCCATTTTCACGTGTACGTGACCACGCATGGCAAACGCAAAGTTGTACCCGGGAATACCCGAAAAATACACACCCAAAAGACACACATTCAGTGTGTGTTCTTAGGGGATTCACTTTATGGCTGCGGGGAGCTCTTTAATTGCAGCCAAGCGGGTGATTATTCCGGCAAGTTTTTTAGCTTTCAAGGCAATGGGGAAAAACCTTTGCGAGTGCGAACGAAAAATTACAAATGCCTTGCACGTATTTATTAAATTCCGTTTGCACCGTTTTGGCTTGAAAACTTTCGTATCCGCCCTAAATACGTGAATGTTACTTGTTTTCCTTTTTTTTTTTTTGTTGAATGGGAGTAAAAAAAGCTCTTTGCATGCCAATCAAATCTATATCAGCTAAATATTTTTAGTGTTTGTTATTTGGCTCATCGCTGAATCAATGATTTAATATGCTACTGATTTTTGCACGCATCAGGCAGACAAATTTTGGACACGTAACCCCATTATCAAGAGGTAATGTGATTTAATTCGGTTGCGTGGAAACGCACTACAAAGGAAGTGCTCGAAACAAGTTTCAATTTGCATATTGAGCGGGGCAAATGAAATTCCATCAACGGTCGGCAAAATGTGCACCTTGAATAGGCATTAAAAACGTGGTGTATATTTTGCATTTTATACTTAATTACTTAAGCTTTAAACAGTAATGTTTGCCGAGAGCTCTTAAAGTGGCCACAAATTATTCATTTCATGTTTTACAAACTTATCTCTTTTGGCAACATCTTGACGTGAGTCTAGAATATCCAGTTATTATTTAAAAGTAAACACATCTTGACACAACACAACGGAGTGACAAACTCATTTCATAATTAATTTGCCTTTTCTTGTGTTGATTGCGCATACGACACGTTGGCCGGATGGCAGATGAAACTCTGAAGTTTTCGGTGGCATCTGCATGATATTAATTAACGCATCTCCAGGTTTCCTGACTCAATCAATGGTGAATTAGTTAAGCGAAACCATTTGACAATGACGAGCAATTTGGAAAATCTGTTTCCCTAACTAGTCAATTTGGAGCAGCAGCAGCATCTTCTTTAGCTGAGCTCACACAAATCCACATAAGAATCTCCCACTTAAGCACTTGCCATGTTCCAAACTGGTGGGCGTTTCGGGCAGCTGGGCGTGGCAATCAGTCAACGAGGGCATTTTGTCAAACGAAATCAGCTTCGAGCCATGTGCAAAGTGAGTGGCCTCAAAAGAAGGTCTTATAAATAAGCCAGGGAGAGCTAGAGAAAAAAGTGGATACTTTCCCAGCAAATTTGCATGTGAAATGCTGCCACGCACACACTCACTTTCTGGCATGTCAGCATTGGCTTAAGACCAGGATCTCTGTGCTGGGGCAACTTTTGCAGTACCGCAGTGTAAATGTGCATGAAATGCATCGTCAGGATGGGTTCAGCTTTTTTTCGTCCTCTGTCTTCGTCTGGCGTTACGGTTTCGTGCATTAACACGCACGCACAGAGGGCCAAAACACAGAGACACACACATTCACACATGGGTGTCCTTTGGGAGGACAAAACGCACTGTGAATGTGAAATTTGTGTGCTCTGCCCCTTCCCTTCCCCTTCCTACCGCCTTCCTTTCCCCTTCCTCGCCCTGGAACCACTTCCGGTTACCCCTGCACCACCCTCTTCCGTTCTGGTCCTTGCCGCTCTGCCGTTCTGCTCCTGTGGCATTGTTTTTTATGCCCAGCCATTTCGGGGTGTCCTTTTTTCGGCGCTCAGACCCAGTGCCCTTTTCGGGGGCGAATACACTGCTCGAAGATCGGGTTTTAAATAATATCATAAGAAATAAGGTTTTGAAATTAAAGTTTTTACATTAAAAATACTAGTCCTTTAGCATTTTCTTAAAAATATATTTGAATTGAAGAAATGTTCAGATATGGGGGAAAAATCTCCCACACATGGGAACAAATTAAAACAAATGCGGTATTCAAAAAGCAAGCAATAATAAATTTGTTTTGGATCCTGGATCCGCCACTGATTTGACTGATTACTCAACTGATTACCCACATAAAATGAAAAAATATCAATTTATTTACAAAATTTGAAATGCTTTCGGAAATATTTAGAAATAAAACAAAAACGAAGTAAAAAAGTAAGAACATTTGAACGTGAAATATCTTTTTCCCTTTTGCGAACTACCTTTGCAATTTCCAAACTAAATTGGTAGGGAATTCCAAATAAAACGAATATAATTTCCCATAATTTTAGGTCACTATTAATTTCGCAGTGCAGAGAATATAACCTGGTCACCAGTTTGCCGTGAAACGGTTGCGTATTTCTTAGCCATTTGGCTGCTGGCAAAAAGCGTTCGAAGCGAGTGCGTTGCGAGTTGTTATTTTCATCCTGGCCAAAGCCAAATCCAGTGCCAAGTAACTGCAATAACTTTTCGCTGCGGATTAGGGCGGATGCACAATGGCCGCTGATTGGGGGCGACTGTTGAAATGGCAGTTGCAGTTGCAGTCGCCGATTCAGATTCAGATTCAGATACATTGCGGTGGCGCCTAATGATATGCAATAGTTCGCCACTAATGGCAGTTACTTGAGTGTAAATTCAAAAGCGGATTGCGGCCCTCTAATCCGGCAGCTATATTATTTATTCAGCATTTGTCTTTGGCGAATGTCATCGAATTGGGTTGCGAACTGCGGTCGTTGGTGATGACTGTTTCAGAATTCCTCTGGAATCCCCGCGCTTCGATAGTCCCTAAAATTTGGCATGGAAATTTCGTTTATTTTAATGGCATTGCCCCATGAACCGGTTTGAATCCAGTTACCAGTTACCAGTTGGATCTGCCGTTTATTGCCATTTTCGTTGTGCATTTTAAAACAATTACGCGGTTTCGCATTTGCGTCTGGCTTCGGTATCCCTTTTTTCTACTTTGTCTCTGCTCTGTAGTTCTGCTGCTCTGCAGTTGCAACTCTCCGATTACGCCAGACTTAACAATGCGAGGAATTAAGCGAATTTCCTCTTTTCATTACTTGGAAATTGAAATTGGTTTTTTAACCCAACTGAAACCGAAACACACACATGATGGTGGGTCACCAGATCCTAATTGATTCAGCCAAAGTTGGGGATTTATTGCCACCGCCTGCACATCGTTTTGTTAATGAAAAATCGAGAGCCAGAGAACCTCAACCTGAAGTTCTGGGACGGGACACACACATTAGCGTACTAAATCTAGAGCATTGGGATTGGGTGAGCTTAATGTTGCGCCATTGCCGTTCGGTTCTATATATCATGCGGTGATTTGTAGACTTAGCATAAAACCAAGCGGCCCGGCGACAACCCGACTCTCTGGCGACTTTGGACGGGCCACGATAAATCAAGGCGCAGATCCGGGAGCTCGGGGATATATATGGTATATGGTATATGGTATGCGTGGCGAAACTTAATAAGAGATGCGACAACAAACAAATGATACAGATAGACAGACGGCACAGGCGACGGCGACGGAAAAGCGGAAAACTCTTTAAAGTGATGCCGCTGCACGGGATATTTTTCACCGCTCTTTGGATCGCCTAAGAGAGATATCAACGTCAGGGTCCCCGAGTATTTTGATTTATCGTGCGGATGGCAGGGGAAGGGCGAATGCCAGACGCTTCCAATTATACTGTTAACTTTCATTATGTCACTGTGCTATTTCGGGGCGAAGACAACGGCGACCGGATGTGCCGCCATATTGGGCCATTGTTGCGCCATTGTCTCTATGCAGAGCTTGGAGCATAGAATCCTCGGAGTGACAACACTGCGGTTTCGGCGGCATCCTACTGTCATCCTACTCCCTCTGATAAATCGTCAACGCGGCTTCCCCTTCACTTGCTCTGACTTCATTATGGCGTTACAAATCGTCGGCATTTTGCATTGCTCGTTGTGGAAACGGAAACGGAAATGGAACGGAAGGCATATCCGAAAAGAAACGGCGCACTGGGTCTTTGTGGCCGGACTGTGGAAGAGTCACGGGGCAAATAGACAATTGCCGCTCGTTTTTTACACATGTCTTGCGCAGGGTGGAAAGTCGCATCAACATTGTCAAGGGGTCTTATCTAGAGCGAATAATAAATGGGGGAGACGCAGGAATCACTGCGGGTTTGAAATCTCGCATAAAGCTGTCTGAAAAGGCAGCAAAAAAGGGATACTTTTGGAATAAAACTACATTGTTGCACACTTTAACACACCTTTTTTATTTAAATTAACTATCGATTTCAATTAGTTATCGAATTTTTATTTCTGCTGGTCTTTAAATAGGATGTAAAATATAGGGAGCTGCCAATCACCGTCAAAATGTATGCAGTAAAAAATTACATCATCATTGGGAAATAAAATATATTGTTGCATACTTTTTCTCACCTTTATAATTAATTTAAAATTCCCATTTAAAGTAATTTGAGACACTCGCATTTCTCCTGGTTTTAATATCACTTAAATATATATACGAAATGAAAAAAATATATTGTTTATATTAAATTTTCTACATTATTGCTTCTGTATCCTCTCTTGCAGCCCTGCCATGGATCTAAAGACTGGCTCACTCCTCGTAGCGCCCGCCGTGAAGAACTCCAGTTGCTCGCACCCGCGCTACTCGGGCCACAACTTCATCGCCCACATCGGGATTGCCGAGACGATCGAGGCGGTGCTCATCCTGGTCCTGACACTGGGCGTCATTGGGGCCAACTGCCTGGTCATCTTCGTCATCAACAACCGCCGCTATGCGGCCTACATCCACCAACAGGTGAGAGGAGTCACTCTCTGGCTTGGAAAACCCCAACCCCTTTTACACCTTGTATTTATCCCCGGCAGCCCCGCTATCTGCTCACCTCGCTGGCTCTGAATGACCTGACAATTGGTCTGTTAATTACACCATTCGGTCTAATGCCGGCATTGTTTCACTGCTGGCCGTACGGAGAGATCTTCTGTCAGATACAGGTGAGTGGGTCTAGAGTGGGTTTAGGGTGGCTCAGGTCAACAGGTGGAGCACGGATATGCGATAATTTGTTGTAGAACGCCGGCTTCCCGTTTGTGGCTGTTTTGCCATTGCGGTCAATTAACTCTCTTCACAATGCACGGTAATTAAAGGACACAAGCGGCGGAGATGGTAACGGGAATATCCCGATTAACGGCCGGAACAATGTGTAATGCTAATGTTAACATGGTCAAGTGTGCGAAGGATTAAGTGGCTGGGCGTTTCAGTTGCAGGAGGTGCGATAAGTAGACGGCTAACCCCTGAAATATGGTTACTTAACTAATGTTTATAATGGTTATTAAAAGGAATATTGCGGGAGTATTTAATGTGTATTAAAATGGATATAATTTATGTTATTGGCAATGAAATAACACCATTAGAAGGAGCATAATAACATTTAGTTGAGAATTTACAGCTTTTTCTCCTATCAGACGGGCATCTCTAACTCCGTTCCCATTTAAGTAATTGCATATTTTTATTGCCCTGCCAAGATTATTGATAAAACATACACGCATTCGCCGCATAACTCACTTGCTATTCCACACATACTGACGATTAATAATCTCCGTATTAGCCGTTCTATTCCGACGCCGGCAAAAAATTCCATTACAAGTTTTTCATTTCGCCTGTGTTGGCAGAAAAGTTTTTGCTCAACGGCCATAATGCAAATAATAAACTTCTAAACTAGCACTAACGCATTTTCCGAATTTTCCGCATTTTCCGCAGGCCCTGCTGCGCGGCGCGCTTTCCCAGCAGAGCGCCGTCATCCTGGTTTGCATGGCCGTCGATAGGTATATGTGTGCCCTGCATCCGCGGCGCTACTACCAGCACTCCAGCAAGAAGGTAAGATATATCTCGTGATATAATAATATTTCTGGGTTACTCGGATAAGGCACTCTCCACGCAGATCTCTATCTTGTTATTCTTACGCTCGCGCAAGGACAATAAACAAAGCGTTGGCGTAATTACAAGAAATCACGCGCCAATAAAAATCGACTATAACAATGGGAGGAACAACTACACAATATTGTCCACGAGCCAATTACGCAAGCATAAATAAGGATAATGGGCTTTAAGCCGCTTGACAGTCATTAAACAGGCAAGAAAAAATAGGAACAAAAAATGGGTGGGACTGAGGAGCCAAAGAGCAAGTGCAAAACAAAGCATCCTGAATCGTGAAGAATGAAAAAGCAGAGTTGGCAAAAACCAACAAAAAATACGAGAGCCCCCAGTCGTATAGACATTCGAAAAGTGTAAAAAATGGGGATAAAAAAGGAGGGGAGAGGAGGGAAAAGTTGGCCTAGAGATTTTTTACGCGCAATGACTTCGGCGAAAGGGCGACGACCACAGCAAAGTCCTTTTTCGCAGGACGAAGGCAGGCAAATGAAGCGGCACCTCCCACGGAAACCGCAAGCAGGGCCAAGGAGCAGCAAACGAGCCACCAACTCTATTTCCCATCTCCCATCTACCATTTCCCAATCCCAATCCCGTTCCCCGGCCAAGTAATTTATGGCTCCCGGACAGTAAACAAAACGAGAACTAGGAGGCCAGCAGCCGGCTAAGGACACCGAAGCGCGAATGTCCTTGCCCCAAATAACCGCCAAACTGCATAGAATAGGAATTATTTATGATTTATTAATAGAAAGTGCAAGCAACATTGTACATTTTCGGTTTAGAAGCGTTAAAACACTTACAACTAGGATAATCTTTAAAAAAACAATTATATAAATAAGGGGCATAAAATAAGCTGGGTTTTAGAAACATAAAAATAGGTGTCTAAAAGTATGCAACATTATAATTTGTATACCCTTAATATTAGAATAGAAAGCATACAAAGTAGTTTCCTAAAGAATAACTTTATGTTATTTTATTTCAGTTTTATTGGGCTTAAATTCTTTTATAAATTAAAGGAAACTTTAAATAAACCTTTTTACAATTAACGTTTTTCAGATTTAATTTTCGGTTTACAAATATGGAATATAAATTGTTTGCAATATGGTTTAACACATTTCACGCCAACATTTTCTTTCCATTAAATTTAAACCCTGAAAAATAAAGCAAGAGCAATCCAAAAACCTCTCGAAATTTAATCAACGTTTTGCCGCCCGGATTAATTCTCAATTTTCTTTGCTGCCGCGGAGTTTTTGGAAAAGTTGTAACTTAAACTAATAAAAGAAAATACAATCAGGCCGAAAATAAAACAATGGGTAGACCGAGAAATACCAATAGTGGAAAATAAATTTACATAAAATTGCGCCGCTATTTTTTATGCTTCGAAAAGGCGCCATTTCGGTTTTCCCTCTTATTTTTTATCCCCCGCCATCTGGCCACCAAAATGGGGCCAGTGGGCGAAATTGGCACACTGCCACGCCCCCATTTGTAATGTGCGATGTGCGCACTGTCGAAAATTAATAAATGGATGCTGAATGTGAAATACTTGGGGTGCAAGAAAAACCAATGCTCGGCGGAACTTGGTAATGGCATCGCGAACTTTTGACTTTCGTTTTTGCTCACTTTTGAAAGTGCCATAAATTCAAATGCAGTCTTGAAAAATTCATCTCGAATTCGGTGTTATTTTCCTTACTTTGTAATGACGAGCAGTTCATAAATTATGGAAGTTATAAAATGAACTAAACTTTCGTACCAATCACAATTTGTATTAAATTCATTTTCGCCAGGGCCATATTAATTTAACTCTCTGCCGAAAACTCCTGCATTGCAGCTAAATAAAATATTTACATTTCGAAAAATATTCCCTTATTGTTTGGCCTCTCTGACTCGTTGTTGTTTCGCTTGGTAAAAGTTTTAAACATAATAGCGTAAATTAAATTAATCACAGCCATGGTGCGTTTCAAAGAGACACAGACAAAAGTTGTGTCTCCGCTTTTTTCAGCTACGAAAGTGCCACAACTTTGAATGGGGCCATTTTCGTTTTTTGCAGGTGGACAGGACTGAATTTCCAGAATTTCACCCTGTCAGAATGCTGCATTTAGTAACTCAGCCAGTCAGTCAGTCAGTCCGTTACGATTGTGGCAGCACTTTTCCATTCCCAAAGAGCGGAAGTATCGCTTTCCCTCTGTGGTCGGCACCCTTCACCAAGTGTTTTCGGCATAATCAAAAGTTTGTAATTCCATTTCTGGCCTTTTTGGGCCAGCGTTGTTGATTGTCAGATGAAAGGTGCATGGTGAAACAAATGGAATCTTTGCAAATTAGGGTGAAAATACTGTGACTGCTCCCAAAGTTTGCTGATTTAATTTTCTAAAATTTAAATGATATGGAAAGAATTATAATAGATTCATATTTCGCTGAATGAATACTATAACCAGCTATTCATCGATTTCCTCTTGCCCAAATTGATACATAAATAATAATAGTAAAATTAAATTTAGTTTAATAAACACCTAATATCCCACAATTATCCTAGTATTCCCATACCTCGACTGCCCGTAGCCCATAATTGATATTTCTAGAATTGCAGAGGAAACGTGCTTATAGGCAGCTTCCCCTTCAGTCATAAATCAAGCCACATGTGTCGCAAATGTTGTCCCCACTAATTGTGTATTCATTTTGCAGGGTTGTGTGGCCATACTGAGCTTAACCTGGATTATCAGCCTGACGGTGTTTGGCTTTCTGGTGCTGCCCAAAGGTGAGGAGCGGCTGGCTCGTGATTAGCCTGCCATATCAATATGCCCTCGAACACGTCAAACTATAAACTACATACTTTACTATACTCTCTGCTATACAGGTTACTACTTCAACAATACGGGTCTAATGGCCTGCGAGCCCTTTTACAGCAAACCCTCGTATAGGATATTGTCGACGTGCGCCCTCTACTTTCCCACGACGATGGTGCTGATGTATTGCTACGGCTCCAGCTTCCACATGAGCCGCTTCCGGCTGAACGATCCGACCATGCCCCTCACCGCGGCCGCCCACCACCCGCATCACCACCCACCGCCCTCCGCCGCCCAGCAGCTTCAGATGCATCAGCAGCATCAACACCACCAGCAGCAGCAGGCGGGGATGCACTCGCACCTCTACCACGGACACTCGCACCACCCCAGCCACCCACATCACCCGGGACACCCAGGACACCCCGCACACCATCCGAGCCACCCCCACCACCATTTGGGCCATCTCAGCATGGCCATGAGCATGGGACTGGCCGGCATGCCGAACATGACAAACAAGATTACCAAAAAGGTGAGTTGTTGGCCAGGTGGTCAGGAGGTTGCCATCCCGGGCTCCCAAAAACAGTTTGTTCAAGCGAGCGAGTTGGGGATTAAGTTAGCAGTAAATAGAATTTGCTTCGCCTGCATTGGCAAACAAATTGTTAAAGCTATCAGTATGCATCCGGAAAAACCAAAAAAGACTGAACAAAATACTCAGCATTTGGCAGGGCTATTTTACCATTTTCATATATCGTTTCGAGCTTATTAAATTAAATTTAGAAAGTTCAACTGAAAGTTTTCGCATTTAAAAAGGGCTCACAATAGAAAAGTTACTTCGAGGACTTTACTGTACTGTATTTAGAAATGGTATATGGAAGAAATTTTGAGTTTGTGAGATACATTGCTTTATTTTCTTTTAACGTAATTTATTTTATAAAATTTTAAATATAGAAGTTTAACATATTGCTCCAAATTATAGAATCTGCTGGAGTTTATTTATTATTCCATATTTATTTAATTTATTTTTAATTTAAACTAAAGTTTTACAGAACTTTAAACTAAATATTCTTATTATCACATTCCTCTAATATTAACTACTCAGTCTATAAATATTAATAAATATAAAAGCCAATCAAATTAATTCAAATTATACAATCTGCTAGTGATATTTGATTATTAAGCCTTTCATAAATATTTTTTAAACATTCCAACAGATTGTTCCCATCCAGGAGAAGAACTCCAGCGGATCCACCTCACGTTCGATGGCTGCCATTTCGCTGGGCTTCATTGTGATGGTCACTCCGTGGACGATCCAGGAGATAGTCACTGCCTGCACAGGATCCAAGGCAAGTATCCATATGCCATTGTCAGTTGTCCACTGTCCTTTGGATTATTGTTTAGCCCGCTTTTCGCTGCGTACCACGCGGCGCATACGTAATGAGGCCACGTCCGGCTCATCAGTTCTGATTTTGTGACATTTTGTGCTATCTCTGTCCACAGCTGCCGCCTTTCCTCGATTTCCTGGTCACCTGGACGGCGCTGAGCAATAGTCTGTGGAACCCCTTCATGTACTGGCTGCTGAACTCCGATTTCCGCCGACTGAGTCGCCAACTCATGCCGAACAAAGTGAGTTTTTCTTGCCCCTTTTGTCGGGTTTAGGTTAATTTACAGCATCTCTGATCTGGAGCGATGTTCACTGTCTGTTCCAGCTGCAAATCTGTCATAAGCCCTGATTGATTGATTCGCTTATCCCTACTTCAAACACCCCAAAAGCCCAGAGCAGCCATTCATTGACCTCCCCGAATCCGCATCCGAATCCCAAATACGGGTATTTCACCCAAGTGCACATCTTGCACATCGCATATTTTCTGGGCTGCACAACTTTGCGAACTTTGCGAGAACAAAAACAGTTGTTGCCCCCTGCGACCCCCGAAATCCACCCATAAATCCGTAACCGAAGGTGTAAGCTCCAGGAAGCTGGCAGACTGGCTCCCCGGCCAAAGTAAACAATCAACAGACACAGCAGCAACAATAACAGGTCCTGCAAAGTGATTTTGAATTATGAAAGAGCAAATCCAAAGCGGCACTTGCATGCCCGTAGCCCCTGTGCACACAAAAAAAGTTCTAGTGAGACCGCGAATTCTTCAGAGCAAGTTTGACAATAAACTATGAAACAAATAATACCGCGAATTCTTTAGAAAATATAAATTATTTTTATCGATAATATTTAATACGATAATATTTCATTTCATCTTCTTCTGAAGATATTTATATTTAAAAACTATTTTCTTTCTGTGTACAATCCCCTATCCCTTGTACCCATTCCAAAAATCCCTGATTCTATTTTGGGTAAACGCAGTCAAGTTGCATGATTTACTTCCGCAGAGAACTGGGGGTCAGTCTGTGGAATATTTATGGCTCAACCTTGTGCTGCTGCTGCCGGAATAAATGCGAATTTAAAATTCTTATTAATTTTTGTGCGAGTCGAAATTTATGATGACCCCCAGCCCATTTTGTCCATTTTCCACTGCCATTTCAGTGTTTCCCCCACGAGGATACGCCCGAGCACAAATCAGGCTGTTGTCACATCAATGCTAACGATTTCGAAATCACAACGCTTCCGATTCCCCCGGAACCGCCATCGTCCCGACCTCCTGGGGGTGGAGGTGGAGGTTCATCCAGCGGAGGAGGAGGAGGTAATGGGACTTCCACAACTGGTGGAGTGGCCAGTTCGATTGGTGGCTCTGTCCTGGGCATTTGCGCCCGCTCCAGGGCCAACAGTTTGAGTCGCAGTGCCTCCCAGTACATCCGGGGCACTGGATTGGGGATGGGGATCCACGGGGGCGGCCATCAGGAGGCCTTCTCTACCACGCGACCCGACATCGAGGGCCTCTCCGAGAAGTACTGGGGCGAGATCCTGGAGAGAACCGTCAGCTCGGGCAATCTGAGTGCCATGCAGAAGAGCAGTCTGCCGCCCCACCTGCCCTACACGACCACCACCGCCCACCACCTGGTCCACCAGCTCCACCAGCCGCAGCAGCACCACCAGCAGCATCAGCAGACCACCTCCTTCAGCAAGGCCAGCGATCTCCAGCTGAATCTGAACCTCAGCCAGGCAGCCACGGCCGCCGAGCTGGGCAAGTTCTCCAACTCGGAGCCCAAGCTGTGCGAGCACCTCTTCCACCACGATGTCAACTGTGCCAAGAGCAAGGCGGCCGCCATCGGAGGAGGAGCTCTGGACGGGGAACTGTCCTCGAGCAAGCTGACCTGCGGGCGCAGCATTCCGGACATCTAGTACGCCGAGGATGTGATCCTGGCCAAAAACCAACTGCTGGCCAGGCAGGCCAAGTGCTCGCACCATCCGCTGCACCAGCAGGCCAGGATTCGGGGTCATCCGCACACGGGCAGTCTGCGATTCGGTCGCATTCGAGCCGCCTGCCACAGTCCGCCGCCGGAGAAGTCCGGCTTTCAGATGGACGAGTACCGCAAGTAAGGTCTAACCACGCGAGGATTACGAGGGAGTGAGATCTTGAGCGAGTATCTATAAGATTCCTTAGGTGTATGTGCGTGTGAGTGTCTATATAATATCGCATGAGCAAAGCATATAATATGTGTGTTGTCTTTTAGGCCTAAGAACTAGGAGATCATAGGGGCGAAAATCGGGTTTTCAGTTTCACAGAAGACTAGAGCTTGAAAAATATCGATGTTTTCGATATTTTCACAGTATAGCTTCGATAATATCGATGTTTTTTAGGGGAATAATAAACGTCGATATTTTTAAAGATCTACAGAAGTCACATCAAGTCAGCATAGGTTGTAAGAAGCAGATTCCTTTGATTTTAACTTTTTAAAAATATTTTTAAATTGGCTTATTAGGGTAAGATTACCCAATAAACAACTGTTTCATCTTCAGGTACCAAAAATTTAATTTATTTTAAATCTGTGAAAGTGACAACCTGCAAAGACCCAAAATAAATTATTTTCGGTTTGAGAATTTCATAGATCTCATTAGCTAGACTGTTCCTTTTTCTACTTTAAGCTTTTGCCTTCTGTATAGCATAGGAAATCCCCTATCTGGGAACGCCCCTCCAATCGGAATCAGCCAACAGTTAAGCAGACGTTAACCATAGTAAGTGTTCATTCAATGTTTGTGATACCCTGAGTTTCCCAACCAAAATACACATATATATATAGATAAATTAATCGTAACTGTTGTGTGTGTGTTTGTGCATTGGCTAAATTAAAGGTAGAATATACTTGTACGGTAAATGGTTTTGGCCAACTTGGTTGGCTCCCAAGAATATAAGAAGACAAAGAGATATCAGACTTTCCTCTCAACATCCCGCTCGAAATTTCCCCTCCCCCATTCTTTACCACTTAAGGACTAAGGATATCTGATATTGGCGGACCTTAAAGCGTTGTGGTTAATCATAGTTCTAGTACCATAGCTCTCGAGTCGTATACCAAATTACTCACTGTTCTACGAATCAAAATCAAATCCTAACTTTGTGATTGTCAAGAATTTAAGTCGGTTGATGTGAACATTATTGTTGAATCATTTTTAATTTGTAGCTAAGTAATGTAATAGTTAAAGCCAAATAAATTTACAGTTTAAGTACGTCTAATTTTAGTTAATCAAATCGCGAGATGTGTAATAAAAACAGTATTATAAATAGGCAACAACAACAAAAAAAACAAAGGATTTAAATCAAAATAAATAAATATCACTAAAACGATTTGCATAAAGTTTGTTTTTTCCACCGGCTCCACTCAAAAGGTAATTTCATGGCAATTACGCTGGAATCGTTTAAAAGGGAAGCCAATAAATGGATCCCAAAAAAGCAGTTACAACAACAGAAAGCCCAATTACAAGCAAGAGCACTGGCAAAACTCGACCGAAGCGTTCTTAAATAAATTAAAAATTATTCAAATTTGATTTTTATTGTGCCACAGAATCCCAATCCCCAGATGACAGCGAGGCCCAAATGCAAATTAATATCGCATACTGCGTTTAGATTTTCATTTGCCCACCGAGGAAAAAAGGAAAAAACCGACACAGAAATGCAAGATAAACGAACAAGAAAAGTTTGAAAACTAATTTTCGCAAAACAATTTTCAGAAGCCGCGTTTCCCTCTCTCTTCCTCTTCCCAAGGGGCAATGGTTTCTTTTGGCAATTTGAATCTCAAACTGAATCTGGATGTGGATGTGGAGGAAGATTCTTTTGCGTTTCTTTCGTGCCCGAAAAATTACACGCTCCGCTGCATTTTGTAACAATAATCGCCGGTGTTTGGCGTCTGACCACGCCTACAGCGCCCTATATTTCCAAAACCCAACCACCACCTCCTGAAAATTTTCGGTGCAGGAATTCACGCCCCACAACCATGGAAAAAACTTTTCGCATGAAAGTCAACTTTTCCTTTTTCTTCCTTGATTCCCATTTGTTCGCCATCTGAGTTTTCTGTATAATTTGACGCCTGCCGGGAATTGGATTGTGCACCATTTGGTCCCGCGAATCTTTGCCTCTTGGTTTTTGCCCAATTTGATTAACACTAATTGGGGTTCATCTAATTGCGGATGGCCAAAGTATCATGTGCTGCAAATGGAACAGTTTCCAGGCTTCAAAGACGATTTATGGCGGAAATTAATTTCGTGAAAAAAAGAATAATTCTACGGTGGAAAAGTTGGAGTTTCATTTTGTTTTTCATTTAAAAGAATTACCAACTTTTACATTAGTTACATACTTTATAGAGGCTTCAGTTTCAAAATAAGGCAGAAGTATCACAAGAAATATACATACAGAAATTATTTAAAAAAATAAAATGTTGTTTTAGTAAAATATTTTAAAAATGGTTGAGAAACCGTTCAACTCTTTATTACCTATTCATTTTAATGGCTAATGAAGCGTAGCTCCGGTAAATTATACTGATTTGACTCGTTGGAAAATTACTAAAAGATCGTATTAAAAATGCTTGGTTTATTATAATGTTATTTAATTGCAATATATTTCATGTTTCTATGCGTTGTGCTTTTCTTTGATATTTTATGATACATCTTCTACAAAGTTAAAATATACATTCGTGCAGAACTGCTTCTTACCATTGAAAATCCAATCCCATAAAAGTAGATAGTCTCCACTTGGCATAGGAACGGGAATTTCAACACGATGGAAATCGCTTACCGCTTGCAGTCCCTAAAAATAAAATGATTCCTATATACTAATATATTATTATCAAATAGGAAGCGGTCTCACCACATAAGGACAGGTGTGATTCACGGTGGATACGTCCTTGATCAAATTGTAAATGATCTTTACGGCGGGATGATGTCGTTTTCTCATAAATTTACAGGCATCCAAGGTGACATCAAGCAAAAAGGGCTTGAAGCCATTGGCTTTCTTCATCAGTTTCAGTTTGATAAATATATTATAAGCTGGCTGCAGAAAAGTTGCATTTATATTCAAGCTCGTTTTATTTCGGGAATAGGCCTTCAATCGACAATGATGAATGACAACCCACGACTTGTTGTATGACTCACATACTGCATTAGTCATTTTTACAAAATGTGCCTCCTAATAAAAATAACAAATAGTTGTAGTGTTCATTGATATGGTATAGTTACGCAGAATCCTTACCGTGCAGATTAAAAAGGCTAAAGCAAAAAGCATTGCCATAAATATCCACTTTGAATCCATAACTTAGCTCTGAAAACTTAACTGTAGACTAAAATAATATTCAAATTCGTTGCATAGTTCCGTTTATTGTATGATATTGGAACCGTGACAATATAATGGGGTTTGCCATTTACAATCAGTTTTGATACATATTAAATGTTATTAAAACAATATTATACTTTTAGTCTATTATTCGGCAAAAATGATATAAATGGTAAAATGATATATAAAACGAAGCGGTCAAAATGTATTGTTGTATGACTCACAAATAACATTTATCCTTGTTTCAATACGTGCCTCCTAATAGAAGTTGTTATTTAGAGGATTATCCAATGACTTTCTCATAGTTTTGAAACAAAAATCATACGTTGAGATCCGAAAAGCAAAAGCTCCGATTATTCCAAGCATTATAGGCTTGGAATCCATGGCCTTGCGCTGAAAACTAAATTTTGACTAAATTATGATTTAAACATTAAATAGGATTTTTTTTCTTATACCGTGCTATACTGCGATATAATCATTTTGGAAATCGTTTTGATAGATTTTAAATGCTTTTAAAATAATAGCATAACTAAAATCCATAAATAATAACTATAATATTTTTTATATGACATTGCAATAATTTAGAATACCTTATAATACACAAAGCTTTAAGTATTCCACAAATACATATTTACTATCCATGAATGGTAAACGTTTCTGTATGGAAAATACCACATTATATATTTTGATTTGTTATTTATTTTTCCCGTAATTTGAACTGTTTGTCAGTAAATCCTCCACAAATGTAAAATAAACATTTGTAACGAATTGCCGCTTAGCATAAAAAATCCAATCCGCCAAAAGTAAATACTCTCCAGATGGCCAAGGAACAGGAAAATGGATATGATGGAAATCGCTCACCGTTTGTAAGCCCTACAAAAAATTGAAGAGGGATTGCGGTATTCGAACCACCAACCAATATTCTCACCTCATAGGGGCAAGTATGATTCACGGTGGATACATCCTTGATCATATTCCATATGATCTTCGTGAAGGGTTTATTTCGCTTTCTCATAAACTCGCACGCATCGAAAGTGTAATCAAATAGAAACGGCTTATAGCCATTGGCCTTCTTCATTATCCTCAACTTAATAAATATATTATTAGCTGGCTGCAGAAAGGTGGCATTTATATTCAAGCTGGTTTTGTTTCGGGAGTAGGCCTTCAGTCGACAATAATGAAAGACCACCCACGACTTGTTGTATGACTCACAAACTGCATTCGTCATTTTAACAAAAGGTGCCTCCTATTAAAATTAAGTAAAAGTAGAACAGCTTTTAATCAAGTTTAATACAATAACGAGAAAATCTTACACTGGAGATTAGAAAGGCGAAAGACACAATAAATCCAATAAATATGCACTTTGAATCCATAGTTTAGCCATGAAACCTCTGCTAAAGACTAAATGATAATATTAATTGCAAAGTTCACAAAAAAACAGATTATATTTTTTAATTTTGGAACCGTGACGATATAATAAGTTAGTAATTTCCAAACCATTTTGCTACATTTTTAGATAATAAAATAATAATATTGATTTAGAGTGTGTTTTAAAACCATGACTTTTCGATTACAAATCCTCTTTAAAGGTAAAATAAACATTTGTCGCGAATTGCGGCTTAGTATCAAATATCCATTCCATTAACATTAAGTAGTCTCCAGAAGGCCATGGAAGTGGAATGTGAATATCATGAAAATCGCTTACCGTTTGTAAGCCCTAAAAAATACAATTAATATGATAGTCTTCGAAACATCAAAAAAAATGTCATACCACATAAGGACATGTATGATTCACAGTGGACACATCCTTGATCAAATTCCAGACAATCCTCGCTGCTGGCTGATTTCGCCTTCTCATAAATTCACAGGCATCGAAGGCAATGTCAAAAAGGAATGGCTTATAGCCATTTGCTTTCTTCATCATCTTTAACTTGATAAGTATATTATTAGCTGGCTGCAGAAAGGTGGCATTTACATTCAAGCTGGTTTTGTTTCGGGAGTAGGCCTTCAGTCGACAATAATGGAAAACTACCCACGACTTGTTGAATGACTCACAAACTGCATTTGTCATTTTTACAAAAGGGGCCTCCTGATAAAATTAAGGGTTTATTTTTAGATGGATTTAAGGATAGTTATGGGAAAATCTTACACTGCTGACTAGAAAGGCAAAAATTACAAATACTCCGAAAATTGTTAAATTTGAATGCATGACTTAAGGCTGTAAACTCTAGACTAAATAATGATATTAAATCGCAATTTATTTTAAAATTGACATACAAATAAGTCGATAAAATAAGTGTTTAAATTCCAAAGTGCTTTGATAAGAATAATGATATAGAAAGTACCATGATATAAATTATAATCGCGTTGATGATTCGCAATAATACAAAAATTCATGAATGGAATATTCCACGCAATTTTGAAGCATTCATAATATTCCAGGCCATCTATTCATCATGAAAAAAATCCACGCAAATTGCCGAGGCAAATAAGGTGGGCATTCATTAACTTTTAATCGATGATTTTTTAACAAAACCGTAGTTTTTGGATGATCTTCCGATCAAGGTTCCATTTTTATATCTTCCACGTCTTGATGTGTCCGTTATCAGATCCTCCACAAATGCGAAATAAACATTTGAATAGAACTGCGGTTTTCCATGGAAGATCCAATCGAATAAAAGTAAATATTCTCCAGTAGGTAGTGGAAGCGGTATTTTAGTTAAATGGAAATCAGAAAGCACTTGTAAGCCCTAAAATAAGTAAATAGGATGTTTAGTACTTGGGTAACTTTCGCAGACTGTCTTACCATATAGGGACAACTGTGGTTAACCGTGGATACATCCTTGATCATATTCCAGACAATCTTGGCAAACGGTTGGTTTCGCCTCCTCATAAATTCGCAAGCATCGAAGTTATAGTCGAATAGAAACGGCTTGTACCCACTGGCCTTCTTCAACATTTTCAGATGAAGGGATATGTTGTAGGCTGGCTCAGAAAGTGTTAGATTTACATTCAAGCTGGTCTTATTTCGGGAATGGGCTTTCAGGCGACAATAATGAACAGAGACCCACGACTTGTTGTACGACCCACAGACAGCATTGGTCAGTTTTGCAAAAGGTGCCTCCTGATATTTGTTTGGTCTTATTTGATTTCAGAATAATATCGATCAAAACTTACACTGCAGGCTACACTCATAAAAATTAATTTCTAAATTTTGGAAATCTCGCCATTGAATCGGCCTACCTTTGAAAATAGAAAAAAAATTTCTTGTTATTAGAAAATTGGCCTTTGAATACAGAAAACCTTTCTTGATGGAAAAAATTCAAGAAAGAATTTTTCTTAAAAATAGAAAAATGAAAATCTCATATGTTTGTTTTGCCGTCGCAGCCAAAACATTTTTGTACGTATTTAAGGACAAAATCACCTTTGAATATATGAATGAAATGACCCTAGAATATAGGAAAGTAGCCATTGACTTCCTTCGGCTGCCGAATGTTAACGACAAGAAAAACGAAGTGGGACGAAGGGCCTACTCGGCCCGACTAATACCCGGCTACCGACTTCTCTGATCCCCCGAGCGTCAGTTGTGAAAAAAATTCGTGAGTGATGGACGTGATTTTCAAGCGGATAAGAGGTGAAGCCTTTTTCCGAATATTCAAAGGTATGTAAATATGTATATAATTTTTTGTATAGCGGGCGTACAATTGTATGTATGTAATTAAAGGATACATTTCAAATCTCTTTACCAAGCGTATACCAATTTAGGTGAATTGTTTTTTAGCTAAGAGCTACGTACATACATATGTACATTTGTACATAAATTTGTGGGTGTACAGCTCTATAATAACTTTATCTTATTACTCGCATTTTATTTATTTTTCAGAGTGAAAATACATACCTGCAGTTGCATCAGCCAAATAATTTGTTTGTCGAAGCTGTAATTTTGCTTTAAAACCTTCTAAGGTAAGAAAAATATGTTGTATTTGTTTGACATACTTATGTATGCATGTAAATATCTATGCATGTACGCGGCTCACCCGATCTGAAACCCGATTTTCAACCCTTTCATATTCTGCTCCTCTCTCTCGCTCGCTTGACCTACGCGTCGCGACGTTTCTCTCTTCACCTTCTTAAAACTGACACGATCTGCCCTGCTTACATTCGGTCTCCCTTCGCGCAAAGGACTGTATGTAAATATATATGTATGTATGTACGTGTGTCTCCCGTGCCTCTCTCTCTCTGAAATTCGATTTTCAACCCTTAATTTTCTACCCGTCTTGCTCCTCTTTCTCGGTCGTCTGTCCAACGTGTTTGTATTTTGGCTATTATTAACATTACATTATTTCAAAAAAGTTGTTTATCTAAAAACAAATCATTGATATCCCAATAACTCTTTTTTTATAGATGAGGAAAGGCGAAGAAAATGGATCACCTTAGGTCATATGAAGTTCAACAGACCTTGGGTAATAATAATGTTTTCTTGAGTCAAAAATGTGTTATTTAAAAATGTTTAAATGTTAAGTGTTAAATGTTTTAAATGTAAATAAATATAATATGCAAAAGAAAAAACCAAGTTACATTTTATTTTTAGGGTTTCAGTGTTAAGATAAAACTTCCTTTCAAGAAATATTATTTCTTAAATCAAGAAATAAAATTTTTTTGAATGGAAATTTAAACAAGAAAGAATTTTTCTTGTTTAAAAGGTGCCTTTCTAAAAAACCCTTTCTTGTTTTCAGAAATTTAATTTCTTAAAACAAGAAATATTTTTTCTTGTTTTAATGGTGCCTTTCAAAAAAACCATTTCTTGAAACAAAGGTGAGGTCGCCTTTGGCAAAAATTCAAGAAAGAATTTTCTAGATTTTAAGGAAATTCTTCGATTTTTTTTTATGAGTGTAGAAACGTTACAGCTACGAAAACTCCAAAAAATTTTAAATTCGAACACATGACTGAAAAACTGAAACCTCTACTAAATACTGGATAGCAATATGTGTTCCTTCGTACCGTAAATATTATAATTCACCACTTATTTTGATACTGGAAGCTTGACGATATAATAGGTTTAAATATCGGACTCTTTTTAAGAACTATTATGGCATTAAAACTATGGTTTCGGCAAAATATAACAATTTTTTAAACGAGATTGTTTTTTATTTTTAACAAGGTATGCCTCCCAGTAAAATAACTGTTTAGAAGTGAAATATCTGTTTAACAGTGAAGATTAAAAAGCAAAAGCTGTGGTTATTCTAAATAATATACACTTTCAATCCATGAGCTAGCGTTGAAGCTTCTCCTGAATACAAAATGATGATATTTTATGCATAGTAGCTGTTTGGGGAACACCCTGTTCTTTTGGTTTGTGAATAGACTAAGGTTGAAATCTGAAGTTAACGTCATTTTAAGTAAAAATGTTAGTATTTAATATGAACGCCGCGGTCCAGAGAAAGCTTACTAAGCGATCTCTTTTTTGTAATAACGATATCTGGCCACTCTACTCGTGGAAATAAATTGGAAACAACGTGAATTATTGAAAACGCAACGAAAACGAGTTCTATATTGGAAACCTAACTCATCCTTTGGCTACATTGCTGTTAGCAATTCCCTCCAGAGCAAGGTCTGGAAACATTTTGGCGACCGTGACAGGACAGCTCTAAAGGATAAGTCACACGCGCAAGTACGATTGCGGATCTCTCATCGGGTCAATATAGAACTGCAATTCAAGCACACATCGGCCAGGGCTTCGCTGACCAATTCAACGAACGCAAATTGGTCAGAGCCTCACTGGACATCTCGGAAAGTCAACCAGGGCTTCGTTGGAGCAACTCATCAGTAGCAGTTGGCCAAAGCCTCGCTGGTGGATTCCACGTCGGTCAACCACAACCTCACTTCTGCGGATCACATTTCGGCAAACATAACCACACTTCGAGACACGCAGCTTTCACACACTTACACATCGCAAGTACACACACATATCTAAGTAACCTGTACCCATATACATGTAGAACATATACAAAATTATAAAGATTGTTGCGCCAAGTAGCTATTTCTATGAAAGGCTGAGATTCTTGCTGTTGCCCATTTTATCTTCAGTTCAGTTGCAGGTGCCTCCGCTAGGGGTCGAACATACGTTTCAATTAAACTAGTCAGTTCTCGATCTTGAGTGTACGCATTGAACAATGGATAAGGCTGAGGCAAGCATTCCCAACGAAGCAGGTCCATCCCAAGTAGAAGTCAATGACGCAAAACTTGTTAAATTACGAGTTCAGCGGACAACGATAGAGCGCAATATCAAGAATCTTAAAGGTCGTGTTCTCACTCTTGGGGCATCCGTTGAACCCACAGTGCTGGAGTGCAATTTGCAAATAGTTGAAAATTACTTTCGTACATTATGTCAGATTCAGTCAAACATCGAGGAAATTTACTGCATCGACACGGGGAGGGCGCAAGTGGAGGAAATCTTCATTGATGCAAAATCAACAATTACACAGCTCATAAATAAGAAGCGTAAAACCAGCCTCGTTGGAGACGATCCAAGTTTTCTGAACTCCACTGGCAACACAACGCACCACAGCCGATTACCTAACATCAAGTTGCCCAGTTTCGATGGGACTTATTCTCAATACAAACGGTTCATCAGCGCGTTCTCCAACCTTGTTGATCAGGATTCAGGCATCGCCACCATTGATAAATTTAACTATCTCCTCAATTGTCTGGCTGGCCCAGCTTTAGAAGTTGTTCAACCTTTTCAAATCACTGAACAAAACTACCCAAAAGCCCTAACCCAGTTGAAGGCACGATATGATAATGATGTATTAATTTTTTTGGACTACATTTCTAGTTTTTTCACTTTATCCACATTAAAGAAACCAGATGCATCACAGCTTCAAAGACTTATACATTCAGCCGCAGCTATAAGAGGTTCTCTACTGTCATTAGGGTCAGCAGAAGATGTGATGAACGCAATTTTTATTCACATTCTACTCTCCAAGGTCGATTCTGATACCAAACTGTATTACGATGAAAAACTGACGTTTGAGGCTTTGCCATCATGGGAAACCTGCTGCAAACTCTTAACTCATAGGTGCCAATTCTTGGAGAGCCGTTCCAAAGGGAAGGAACTAGCAGACTCGCACGAGTCAAATCATAAACAAAGGCCTACTCAAACATCGAAGGCTTACATCACAACCAGTGCAAAATGCGAATATTGCAGGGCATCCGATCACTACATATCGAATTGTCAAACGTTTTCCGTTCTTCTTTTGGACCTGCGAAGAGATTGGGTCAGGAAACGGGGACTTTGTTTAAACTGCTTGCGTCCTAATCACAACAAAAAGCAGTGTCAGTCGAAATCGCGCTGTAAAATTTGTCGCTCCGCTCATCATTCACTTCTTCACAACTTTTCGCCTGGAGTTTCAACACAATCCAGCGATCAGGTCCATCGCACGGGAGAATCGCCTCCGTCAACGGTGCAGCCACACCTTTCATTAGTGGTGCGAGCAGCTAAACTCGGTATACTTCCCACAGCAGTGGTCCAAGTCAAGGACAAACTCGGGGAACTTCATTATATTCGCGCCATGCTTGACTCCTGTTCTGAAGTCAATCTGATCACTGAAGAAACAGCCAAGCTTTTGAATTTGGAAAAATTCAAGGTATCTCAAGAAGTTTGCGGAATTTCAGATACGTGTCAACCCATTAAGTATAACGTTATAGCGACACTAAAATCACGCCTTTCTGAATTTGAATGGACTTCCACGTTTGCGGTAATAAATTCAATATGCACGCACCAACCTAGCAGCACCATTGGAATTCAAGATTGGAAGCTACCAACTAATGTCAATCTAGCCGACCCGCACTTTTTCCAGTCGACCAAGGTGCATATGCTTATCAGTACCGAAGGGTTTTTCGAAGCATTAAAAAATGGAAAGCATTCTCTTGGGTTTGGCAAGCCTAGTTTAATCAATACAGAATTCGGTTGGGTAGTAGGAGGGAATATCACATCAGCTCCAACAGTGTTTAAAGCCTTTCATTGCACACTTCACGAAAATCGCGCTGACACCGACACAATTTTAGATCGTTTTTGGAAAATCGAAGACTATTGTACCTCTCCTCCTACATTTACGGATGAAGAGCAAGCGTGTGAAGATCATTTCATACAAAACGTATCCATTTTAGTCGACGGACGGATTCAAGTGCGCCTTCCATTCAGCAATTCAAGTGCAGGTTTGGGTAATTCATTCAACATGGCTCAGAATCGTTTCTCAATGCTTGAGCGAAGACTTAACCGCTGTCCCGAATTAAAGGAAGGCTACGTAAACTTTATGAAAGAGTACGAGGCTTTGGGGCACATGTCGCCTCTTCAATCATTCGATTCCAACATGCGACACTTTTTTATTCCGCATCATTGCGTACATAGACCCCAAAGCCTATCGACCAAACTTCGCGTTGTCTTCGACGGATCAGCAAAATCAACCTCGGGCAAATCACTAAACGATCTTTTACTCTGCGGACCGACAATTCAGCAGGATCTCATCACCACAGTTTTAGCTTTTAGACTACACCGGTTCGTTCTCACCGGTGATATCACTAAAATGTATCGCCAATTCATGATCGATCCCCGTGACCGATTATTCCAGCTAATCCTGTGGAGGGAAAACCCAACAGATCCAATGAAAGTATACCAATTAAACACCGTGACATACGGCCTATCATCAGCTCCGTTTTTAGCTATCCGAAGTTTACAATATTTAGCAAGCGAATCAAGGTCAGAATTTCCCGCAGGAGCTTCAGTTTTGTGCAACGATCTTTACGTAGACGA